>NC_058370.1:122977500-123277500 GCF_018350175.1 Felis catus
AGATGTCCAGGTGGCCCGGATCTCTTAGGATTCCTGACATAGGATGAGAGACTTAACATAGTTCTGAGTCATAATCGTGAATAAACATTGTTCTGTCCTATATGAATGCAAGCTATTTCTGATCTTGTTTTCTAATTTGAATGGAAAAGACCACATTTGCCAAATCAATGGCTACATACCATGTACTTGAGACCTTATTAATCTGTTGTAACAATAAGACCTTTCGTGCTACAGCTGCAAATGGGCCTAGTGCTTGATTAAGTCTGTCATAGAATACAGTCATTCCCCAGGATCCATCCAGTTCCTGAAGGAGTCAGATTGCTGAATTAAATAAAGATATGAGAGGGACCACCACCCTTGAATCTTTTAGGTATCTAAAGATTGAACTCCTTTCTGCCATCCCCTCCAGAATATAATATTATTTAAAAAATATTTTATTGATGTGAAATTCACAAAACACAAAATTCATCATTTAAAAATGAACAACTAAGTTGCATTTAGCACTTGTTACTGAATGTTAGTGTTGTACTGAATGTTTAGAATGTTATGCAATCATCACCCCCATCTAGTTCTAGAACATTTCCATCACTCCAAGGTAAAACCCCTTACATATTTTTCCGAAGTTTTTATTTAAATTATAGTTAACATATCATGTAATACTGATTTCAGGGGTAGAGTTTAGTGATTCATCACTTACATGCAATACCCAATATTCATCACAATAGGTTCACCTCCTTAATACCCATTACACACCTAGCCCATCCTCCATGCACCTTCCCTCCAGCAACCCTCAGTTTGTTCTCTATGGTTTCACTCCATATTCCCTTCCCTCCAGCTTGTGACAAGCAATAATGTGTTCTTTCTCCATGGCTTTATCTGTAATGAATATTTAATACAAATAGAATTGTACAATATGTGACCTTATGTGTTGAGGGTTCATCCATGTATGTATCAGTACTTTATTTCTCTTTATGGCTGAATAATATTCCATTGTGTGTATATAACACAATTTCTTTATCCATTCCTCCATTGGTAAACATTCCGCCATTTGTGAACATTGGTTGTTTTCACCTTTTACCTTCACTATTGTGAATAGTGCTGCCATGAACATGCATATATGTGTATTTATTTGAGTGCATGTTTTCAATTCTGAGTATATACCTAGGAGTAGAATTGTAGGGGTCATATGGTAATTCTTTCTTCAACTTTTTCAGGAGACAACAAACTCTTTTCAACAAGAGTCAAACTGTTTTGCATTCCCATCAGCAATGTACAAGGGTTTCATTTTCTTCACTTCCTCCAATTGCCAATCCTTGTTAGTTTCCATTTTTCTGATTCCAGCCTTCCTAGTGGGTATAAAATGATATCTCAAGGTGGTTTTGATTTGCATCTTCATAATGACTAGTGATGTTGAGTATCTTTTCATACGTTTACTGAGCCTTTGTATATCATATTTGGAGAAATGTCAATTTTAGTACTCAGCCCTTTTTTTTAATTTGGTTGTCTCTATTGTTGAGTTGAAGGAGTGCTTTATATATTCTGGATACTAGACCTTCATCAGATATATGATTTGCCAATATTTTATCCCATTCTAAAAGTTGTCTTTTCACTCTCTGGATGTTTTCTGATGCTCAAACTTTGTTTTTATTTTATTGAGGTCTTATTCATCTATTTGTTTATTTTTTGTGCATACTATTTGTGTCATAGCTAACCAGATCATTACTATTTTTGTGATAACTTCACTCATCATAATGACTTTCACGTAACAGTCCTGTCATGTGTTTCTACAAACTTAATTTAAAAATGGGTTTTGTTCTGTCCTAATATGGCATGGACTCAATCTAGTGATCATTACCACTTGGAATGTCATTTAAATGACTTTCTTTATTCTTTAATTGTAAAAGTGATATGGGTACCTTGGCTCATCCACATATTTCTAAGTCTAAGAGTTTTCCAAAGGGAAAATTGAAAGTTTCAAAGGTGTCCAGTTTACTAGAAGTTTTAACTCTTGGGCTAGAAATAGATTTGAGGTCTCATATCACAACTGTTACCAATGCAGGATTCTCTTTGATTCTGTTCCTCATGGATGACAATTACCCTTGAATTCTCCCAGTGACCAGAAGACTGGTGCATCAGAAGGGTCATGTTGCATTGTTGAGCAGAATTAATTGCTCAAAACTTTTTAGAAACATGATATAAACTCTAACATATTTCAACTTTATCCCATTTGACCTATTTTTATTATCTAGTTACACAATATGTTATTCTTTTTTTTTGATAGTGCTTCAGATGTGTAAAACTGTATAATGTTTTTCCTATGTATCCAAGCTAAACAGTTACCATACCAATAGCTTTTTTCTCATTTCTAATTTGAATTCTAGATATTTCATCCTCCAGATCACCCTCCTCTAACAGAACTTCATCTTGTCGATGTTCTTCAAGAGTAGGAGTCAGAATAACACAAAATACTCAACTACGATCAAAGGCAAGAGATGTAATTATTTGTACATCATGATTTTATTAATGAAACTCTGGTTGCTAACTTCCTTATTAGTAAGCCTAATTTAAATCAGGCCCCTTTCATGTTCTGTCATTGATTTTTGCCCTAGTGACAATAACAACCCCTAAGGAGAGCTCCATGTTTGTGCATGTGAATTAAGGTGGTATTCTTCCATTCTGAAGTATATTATATTATCAGGGTTTCCAGGACCACACAGGAAGGCTCACAATATTTTACAAGGAAAATGTACTATTTTAACATCAGACTGCATGAAACATATTGTATCTTGTCCCAAAATGGAACCTATTTGTGTGTCAGTTTCTGATTGATTCTTTTAGAATATATTAGCTTATGCCCAGTCTGCATCTACCAAGAGAATAAATTGTCACTACTCATAGTCTTATATCTTCCTCTATCCAGACTTTGTAGTAGTAGTAGTAGTGGATTGTGTGTGTGTGTTGTGTGTATCTGTGTGTGTGTTGTGTGTGTGTGTGTTGAGAGAGAGAGAGAGAGAGAGAGAGAGAGAGAGAGAGAGAGAGAGAGATTGTGTTAATGTGTAGAGAATAATATAATTCCTACATGTGGTTACAAACAGCAGTAAAATGAGACTACATGGAATTTCATTCAATTATGCATCAACATTTTTTTGGTTCCTATCTAACTATATTTCCTTAAAAAACTAAGTGGTTATGCTTTTTTCCATTTTTAAAAATATGGCAAAATATGCAAACATAAAATTTGTCATCTTAACCATTTTTAAGTGTGCAATTCAGTGGTATTAAATACATGCATAGTGTGCTACCATCATCACCATCCATCTGTAGAATTCTCTTCATCTTGTAAAGTTACAGTTCCATTCCCATTAAAAATAAACTCCCTTTCTCCTTTCTTCCCAGTCCCTGGGAAACACCATTCTACATTATTCTGTCTCTGTGATTTGCCTGCTGTAATTACTTCATACAAGTGGAATCCTACTATATTTGCTGTGTGCGTGTATGGGAGAGAGAGAGACACTTGCTTGTTTAACTTAGCATAATGTTCTCAAAGTTCATCTATGTTGTGGCATATCTCAGAGTTTCCTTCCTTTTTAAGGCTAAGTAACATTTCCTTGTATGTAAACACTGCATTTCACTTATCTATTCATCTGTCAATAGAAACTTGTAGCCATTGCAAATAATGCTGCTATAAACATGAGTGTACAAATCCTATTTTTAATTTTTTGTAGTATATACTTAGAAATGGAATTGCTGGATCATATGGTAATTATATTTTTAATTTTTTGAGGAACTGTCATACTGTGTTTCCTATAGCAACTGCACCATTTTACATTCCCATTAATAGTATACAAGGGTTCTATATTCTTTCCGTGTCTTCACCACCACTTGTTTTTTCTTCTGTATTTTTT
Source organism: Felis catus (assembly GCF_018350175.1). Classification (NCBI taxonomy): domain Eukaryota; kingdom Metazoa; phylum Chordata; class Mammalia; order Carnivora; family Felidae; genus Felis; species Felis catus. The sequence continues at coordinate 122,981,406 of NC_058370.1, forward strand.
TTGACAGTAGACATCCTAATGGATGTGGGATGGTATATCATTGTAGTTTTCATTTGCATTTCCTTAATTATTAGTGAGGTAAGTGATTTTTTTTTTTTTTTTTTTGCTTATTTCAGATGAGGCTTGAGGCTTAATAGGTGTCATGTTTGTCAAAGACGTAACTGGTAGTGTTGTTAAAATGTGAACTCATATGTAGTAAAGGAAACAGTTGGCAGTCACTACCATGATCCTTTGGTCAGCTTTGGTGGATTAATATTCCAGGAATTCTCAGTTGCAGGAACAATCGTTTCTGGTTTCTGTCCTTATCTATATAAGACTTGAAGGGACTTACTCCAATCTTTGGTGAGAATATTCAGAATGAATCAGCATTTGAGTAATGTATATCATTATCAGTATAAAATAATAAAGAATAGAGAGAAAATCAGCTTAGGGCAGTGTTAAAGCTAATTTTCTGTGTGGGTGTGATAAGAAGCAGAGGGAGTTCTTCCTGTGTGATATATCAAGGTGATAATGTGCCCCATTAGGACAATTTGTTTTATATTTCTTAAAATAGATATGACTGAGAAAATGACAGATGGAGGTCAGGAAAAAATTCATGAAGTCCTTCACCTTATATTCATAAATCAATGACTTGGTCCCAGAGAGTTGGCTAAAAATATATTTCTCTTTCAGATGAAGGAGATTAGGTTGTGAAAAGAAGAATGTGTTGACTGGAATGACTGAGAACATCACCTCTGTCATTAGCACTATACTCTAGCATTATGCAAAATACAAGAAACATGATTTTTTTCTTTCACTTGTACCTTTCCAATAATACACATTCCTTATCCCTCCTCTCTCTCTCTCTCTCTCTTTCTCTCTTTCTCACACACACACACACACACACACACACACACACGTATGGATTTCCGTTTTGTAGATGAAACCACACATTAATAATCACATAAATAATGTGGGTTCAGTTAAATATTTGGTCCCTGGCAGGGAAATAGTTAAGGAAGAAATAATTTAAATGAATTTGCACCAAGTATTTTCATGGGGGAAGAATTAGAAAAATATACTCAGAAGAGATTATGTTGAAACAATACTAATGCCTGAAAAAATAGACTTTAGATGTTTTTCACTCTTAGAAGCCAATACCAGCATCAACTCCCAAAAGAGATCAGTATGTGAAATGACAATCGTGGGTTGAGAATGAAATCTTTAAAGTTCAATGTGAAATACTGATTTTTTAAAAATAATTCCTTTTGAAATATCTGTAATCTTTTAAACTTATAATCAGGTACAACCTAAACTATAATGAAGGTACTTAACATGTCAGGAAACAAGGAGAAAGAGTCAAATGGCAAGGTAGCATTATGAATTTCTAGTGAGATTGGCACTCTTGCTTCTATTTTTTTTATTGCATTCCATAAGCGTCACAGAAAAAAAAATCCTTTAAAGAAATACATTCTACAGCTTATCACTCATGTCGGAGAAAACTCGTTTAATGCTTTTGTTGGCCATGATACTGAAAATAAGTCTTGATTGAAGCAAGCACAGTCATATATTGAAGTACACAAATAGACGCATTTGCTTGGTTTATTCTCCAGCCTTGCTGCAAGAATGCAAATGAGCTTTTCCAAGCCCAGTTTCAAGCTGTCAAGTGACAAAGGGGGGGGGGGGGGGGGGGAAGGGGAGCAGGAAAAAAAATCAATTGAGTTAACCTGGCACAGAAGTCTACAGATTAATTATGTTTTAAAAAACTGAAAACAATGTGTTTTTTTGTTGGCAACTTGAAAGACTGGTGCCTGAAATACTCTTTAATATTATGTAAACAAATGGAGCTTAATCAATTGCAGACACAGCAGTCACCATACCTGTAAAAGGTATGGAGCAAGGTTGTTACTTTCCTTTCAAATAAATGAATACAGCACAGAAGACAGGAATTCTTACCCAACTGCCAGCACAATTTATATATTGCTTACAGGATGGTGACAGATTGGCATTGTGACTTCAAATGCCAAGTAGGTATCAATACACTTATTCTTTCTACTGGGATTCCAGAATCCTAGGGATTCAAGGGCAGTTAAGTGGCAGATTCTCGTTTTTCCCCAGCATTTTGTACTAGAGATATGACCTCTGAGTGATGCACAGCATGCTACCATCGTTGTAAGGGTGTAGAACGTCCTCGTTACTAATTTTGGTTCACTTGGATCGATGAAGCCTGATTTAGTACCCCATGGTTATTCAGCCATCAATTTAGTAAATCAAACACATACATTACTTTAGTTCTTGACCCAACCCTAACTTAAATATTGGGAAATTTACTTGTTGATTAGGTACTCGATGTTGATGGAGAATCCAAGGATGATTAGCTCTGTGTGCTAGATTAAACAGGAAGGTAGCGTTGAGTTATGACAGGTTTAATGGAGGAGCCCTAACACATGGAACTTCTGGAAGGGCAGCCTAACTTCAGGCAAAATAGCAAAGGCTGTCATTTGGAAGATAGAGGAACTCTTAACAATAAAAAACAAAAAACAGATGCCTTTGAGGTTTACTTAGAGCATGCAAGCTTTCAAGGCTTTTTAGTAATTAAAAATGCTTGAATGTGACTAGAAGAGAGATCCAGAGGAGAGTAAAATGATTTAGCATGGTTTGGAATGGCAGATGTTCACCAATTGGCAGCAAAAAGTTAAGGCAACTAGGAGATGAGAATAAAAGGGGACAAGTTAATTTGTTTCAAATGCAAGGAAGTTAGCTTTAGTTTTCACAATTTTAGATGAGATCAGGGATTTTGCGGAGATAAGATTCAGGTTTTGTGGAGAGGCACTAAAGATAACTTCCTGAGATTATTTTTATTTTTATGAAATGAAAATTTAGAAGCTAGAATTTGGCAATGCATTGGAAGTATGGGACACTCTGAAGACATTTTCCTGCTTTCAGTTGGAAGTTAAATGAATAGGGTTTTATTACAGCTGAATAGAGAACATTGGCTAAAATCTGCAACAGGAAATAAAAGAAGAACAGATTATTAATTAGGACCCTCGTTTTTGCCCAATGTTTTCAATAGTTTTTCAGTTATTTCATTAAAAATGTATGCATTACCTTAAATCAACTACCGATCAAGAATAAGCAAAATTATATATTTCATTGAATTAACTCATAATTACCTAGCACCTCCATGCTGTATAATCTTAGGTTGCACTTTATTAGTAAATATGTTTTATAATTGTGCAGCCCACACAGCTACAATTGAAAGGTTTGAATGTGTTTTTCCTCCTGCATTTATTATATTGACTTTGGTGAGTAGCCGTATTGCATTTGTTAAATAGGGTCTTAATGCAGATACTTTTTATTCTTTTCTGTCAGATCCATCGTCTCATCCCTCGCCTATAAGGAATAAACATATCACAAAGAAAATTCACTGCAAAGCATGTGCCCATTAAATTTTGTTGATGAATACACAAAGTGCCTGAGTAGCTAAGTAATATACAGATATGAAAAATCCCTATATAGTTTTATAATGCATGCACACACACATACACACACACAAATATATATGTGTGTGTGTGTGTGTATATATATATATATATATATACACACACACACATACATACACGCATGTACGTACATACAGACATACATTTAGATGTGAAGGTTGACATCCTAAAAATAAATTTTCCTTCTCACAGTAAGCCAAGTTACAGTACTTTGTTAAGCAAAAGATTAAATTATTCTCATTTTATGCACTGCCATCTGGCATACTTGTACTTTTTTTGTGAATCACAGAAAAAGCAATTCAAAACCAGACATTAAATAGACTCATAAGTAATTATCGACATATTAAGTAGTTTCTGAAGACAGGTTTGAACACATACATTCCACAGGATTTTCTTAGGTTGATAGCCATAAGCGTTTTCATTGAGAAAAAATATTTTATAATATTATTGTAAAATAATTTGGCAAACTGTTTCTATGTACATCTGCTTGAATATTCTTAAAACATGCTACATTACAAAAGTAATTCTGTTCTGTGATTCATACTCATCCCCCTTTTTCTTTGATATTTTTCTATGTTTTATTAATGGGGCAGGAATCCTCATAATGAAGGAAATGTCTTCATCCTGAAAACACCCAGACCGTTTTGCCCAGATGCTATATACCTCTCGGGATTCTGCAGGTTTGGGGGGAGAGTGGGTGGAAGTAATCTACTGTCATTGTGGAACAGGGCTCATGTCAAAGGGACTGCTCAGAAGCTCTCCCAATTTCTTTTTGAGAGTAAGATAATGATGTCACAGGAAAACTGGTTCCATTTTTTTATAGTCCTGATCTTAAGAAATATGCCTTTATATTTAACCCAAACAGATGCCCCTGCCAGCACTACTGCTCTGGAGGACTTTGTAATCCCCCAAGGCAGCCATTTGTAATTCTGGTCACACTAGGTTACAGGTCCTTAAACCTCTTTCAGTGTGTGGTCCTTGGAGCCAAGCACAGTATTCCCAGTATGGAGTCAAAGAATGGAGTAATTCTCACTTTCAGTTTTTCTTATAGAAATATATTACAATTCACAGACTGCATTTGTCTTGTCAGGAGACCCTGCAAACAGTTGCCTAAAATGGATCTTGACTCATTAAGATCAGGAATATTTATTAAATGTGTTTTGTCTTCTCAAATATTTGTACCTAAACACAGACATTTGCAATTAGCCCTATTATATCCCATTGTATTAGTTTTGTCTGTTTTTAACTATTAGATCTTCCTTAACAACCCACTTAATTTTTATGACATTAAAAACAAAACACCTTTTAGTACAGAAAAAGTGAAAAAGATAGGACAAAATGGACAATATTAGACAAAAGTAGGGCCATTATGTGTGTGTGTGTGTGTGTGTGTATACACACACATACATACATATATATATATATACACACACACTATATATATGTGTATATATATATATATAGCCTAAGGCATCACCATTATCATTATGTGTATAACAATTCTATATGCTGCATTTTTTCTACTTAAAATTACTTTATGGATATTTGATTGCATTATTTAATATTCTTTTGAAATCTGATTTCCGGGAAGGACTGAATAATATTTGACAAAATGGGTATATTATATTTAGTTAAACAGTAGATGGTTATTATCTGTCAATTTTTTCTATTGCAAATAATACTGCTTAAAACATTCTTATACTTAAAATTTTGCTTGCATTTCTCAATAACTTTAGAATAAATTACTGGATATAGACTGTTTGGATTAAAATTGTGAATATTTAGAGGAAATATTAATGCATATTGCCAAATTGAAATTCATTCACAAGGTGAATTTTATTTTCCAGTATGTAAATCTGTATAATAAATATGTATGTGTATATATAATACTTATGCACATATCTATAATACATAAAACACATACATTTATATGTATATACACATGTGTGTAGATAAGTTTATATTTTTATATACATATATGTGTGTATAGAATATGTAGATATATATTGAGATAGATATAGATATAGATAGATATAGTTGATATAGATACAGATATCTGGAGTGGATAGAAAGAAGTAAAGGTAAAAAGGTGGAAAAAGGTAAAGGTAGAAAAAAAAATTTTCTACCAGGTATTATTACATATCTTATAGCTGACTCTTTAACTGTGGGGTTGAACGTGTTATGTCAGGGTAAGTGTTACATTGTGGTATCAGACTAGTTCAGAAATGTATCCCCTGGGTGTGTGGGATACAAAGGTACTATGATAGACTTGACCCGTATTTTACCTTTCCTGTTTCTTTGACAAACATTTCTATAACAAATGGCACAATGAAAGTCTAAAATTTTAGCAGGCTATGACCATTGCATGGAAAGATTCATATAAGAGATTCATCCAGAGGTAACAATGAAACTATAGCCTTTAATGGGGTATGGTAAAAATTATTGCTGTTATTTTTGAGTAGACAAATACTCCACTGAGGCTTCCTTGGTGCTTGCAAAAGATAATTTAGTAAAAATCTTATAAGCATTGTTGGACTACTCTGGGTTAGGTACTAGTTCATTTAGACCAATAAAGGAATGTTCCTTTTATTTTGGAGATCTTACTCTCTAAAAGAGGATACTGAAAAGTAAGCAGTGATCTATGGAGTGACATAGATAGGCTCAGAGGTCTGTGTGAGATTCGCTGGGGCACTGACTTCAGGTCTTAATCTTCCAATTGAACTAGCATTGTCTTTCTTCTCTGATCACCTGTTGCTGTTCTGTGGTGACTAAAATAGTACAATGGGAAGAAGAAAAGAATAATGGGTAGGCAAACAATGGACAAAGAAATCTAATTAAACAGAAGTACACCCTAATCTAGACCCTGTCTTCAAAGGAAATTAAATTACCTTTAGGCAAGACCAGTCCAAGAACTTGGCAGCAAATTTTGCTAATAGTATATATCCCGGCACTTGCTTACAACTGTATCTACCTGTTCTCTGTATGCCACTGAGTAGAGAGGGATATGCTGGGTGCCAGACCAGGGCTGGTCCCTAAATACGCTGATGTATCTCACTGCTGATTTACCAGTGAAAGTACCCTTGTTGCACAGTCACTGATGTTTGCAGATATAGACTGTGTATGCGCCAAGAACACCAATGACAGATCAGAGTTTCCAGCTCTGTAAGTGAGAGGAGCCACAGGCTTTAGACTTCCATCAGAAAATTCCTATGATTGTTAATTTATAAGTCCCACCTTATTGTTTCCATAAAATTGGGAACTATCATTTTCTTCTCTACAACCCACAAATTGGTAACTCAAATTGAGAACCCAAGCTATTGCCTGGACGTTTGTAAAGGCAGAAAAAGGCTGCCGATGACAATTATGCTAACCTTAGCACCAATAAGAGGGAGATGATGAAATAAAACAAATGGCAGTAAGTATCTGTTTGTCAGGCTGCATCAGAAGTGGGTGCAAGAAAGCCCAGCTACATAATGAAGAACCAAAAGACCAAGGCAATCAAAATATTTCTTTAGCTACATTGCCAATCACTAGAACTGCTCTAAAGTTTGCACTGCATGTCTGAGTTGTGAAAAGAAAAAAAAAAACTTTATAGGTGTGTGAGAGCTAGAGTTGATGGTGGTGAATAAAAGAGTTCAAACCGAACTTCCTTACAACTTTCGGGGAGGCATCAGCAAACAGGTCCTCATCCAAGTAATCATAATAGAAGAGGTAACATAGACCTGAAGCCTCTGACACTCAATAAGAGAGAACCATTTAAGGACATAGAAGTACATGAAGGAAAGCAAAAAAAAAAAAAAAAAAAAAAGAGCAACCTCAGAGGTCAAAAGAAAGCCATCTCATGTGGTGTCATAGAACTCAGGGAAAGAACATTTTTAAAAAACACTGAGTGATTAAAAATGTCAAATATCAAGACTCAGAAAGGAGAAGTGGTCTTTGCAACAAAAAGCTCACAGACTGGGGTGCCTGGGTGGCTCAGTCGGTTAAATGTCTGGCTTTTGATTTCGGCTCAGGTCATGATCTCATGATTCATGGAATTGAGCCCCGCGTTGGGCTCTCCTCTGACAGCGTAGAGCCTGCTTGTGATTCTCTTCCTTTCCTTCTCTGCCTCTCCCCTGCTTTCTGTCTCTGTCTCTCTAAATAAACAAACTTTTTTTTAAAAAATCTCACAGATAATCACAGGGAAATGAGGTGTCAGGGGAACAAAGTAGGGCAAAGCCAGATTGTTGTGAGTTGATGAACAAACAGGAGGTGTACAAATTGGAGACCATATGAATAGACAATCATTCCAGGATTATTTCATGGAACTTGATTTAAGATAAGAGAGACCTGAAGATATTTAAATGATTACGTGATACAGTCAATATACAGTAGCAAATAACTTCTCTATCTGTGGGGTCTCACATTTCTATCTTATTCTAGCCTTTCCATTCTCAAGCAGCATGGTTTTGGACATTTGTCTAGGTGTTCCTCTCTTCATCTGTCAGTGTGGGTCCATATCCTCACAACCAATGTTAGCCAATTGTGTGTGTGTGTGTGTGTGTGTGTGTGTGTGTGTGTGTGTGTGTGTTTTGAGGCCACTGCAGAAAGAGGGAAAAATCAATGTAGCAGAGTCTCTTGGGAGGTAGCAGACTATAGATTCAATAACTCTGGTGAATGAATCTTTCAAAGGAGGAAGGTCTCTCTTACATTGTGGTATATGTAAAAGATAAAAAATAAGGGTTCGGGTCCATTTAGCTTTATGAGTTTGACATTAACAGATTTCCAATTTTAATGGCCTTTGTTTGTTCTGAAATAAGCAAGAGAATTATCAGCTCCCAGTAGGTTACAGGGCAAGTGAGTAGAAGGCCTCAGGAAGATGAAGATTTTAAATAGCTAGTGGAGTGATGGCAAGAGACAGTTTACTGAGACAGTGTGTCAGACTATCCCTGTGCCCATCGGATGCCAGAGATAACACGCCTAAAGGAACAGTTTTTTGTGAAGTTCTTGTTTTCTCTGAACAGTGTCCCTAGTCTGGTGCTTGATTAGGGAAGTGCCATTGGAATCTGAAAGCAGAAGAAGTGGGTGAGGGTGGAAGATGACATCCGTTGGTAGGTAATGGAAAAGTAGAGAGGATAGAAGTATGGAGACCTTGGTCAGAGGAAAGGTAAGTTGGAATAAAACTAAGTGGAGGCCTAGGAGGGTGGAAAGTTTTAATGTGAAAAAAAAACAAAAATAACAGAAAAAAAACCTAGGGTTTTATAAGCAGAACTTTTCTAGATTTTAAGGAGCAGGCTTGTATCCGTGTGAATGAGTACATATTTCGGAAGGTTAGAGGTAAAGGTAAGGTCACTCATTTTCTCCTTGTCATCCTTACATAACCATTAAAGGTCCCTCTTTCATTTTGTTTTTCTTAAGCAAACATTTAATGAATTATTTATTTGTAAATCAATAAATAAGCACACTAAACCTAAAAAATGTGAAAAATGAAGACTAAATTCGTTAGTAATCCATAGGCAGGCCAAATGAGACTCCAGTTGTGCAGAGATTTGAATGTTTTATAAATAGCATAATTGGGGCGCCTGGGTGGCGCAGTCGGTTAAGCGTCCGACTTCAGCCAGGTCACGATCTTGCGGTCCGTGAGTTCGAGCCCCGCGTCAGGCTCTGGACTGATGGCTCAGAGCCTGGAACCTGTTTCTGATTCTGTGTCTCCCTCTCTCTCTGCCCCTCCCCCGTTCATGCTCTGTCTCTCTCTGTCCCAAAAATAAATAAATGTTGAAAAAAAAAATAGCATAATCACTGCAGATATATACCCTGAACATACAGTGTTGATAATCTCATTTATCCCACCAACTCTCCTCAAAAAGGATGAATTCTACTTAGTTCTGGTTGATGTGTCTTAAATTCCAAACTAATGAAGTTTTACTGAATTTGAGGACCACTCTGTGGCTAAAGTACTAATCCCTCCAGTCATTTGTTTCTTGCTTACATAGGCATACATGGGTAAGCACGTGTGTATGTAAGTTTTCATTCTGAAGTTTATAACAACAATATACTATTAGTGACTGGCACACAAAGTTATGCAAAATGACTCCTTCATTCTGTTCTAAACTTACAGTTCAGTTGATGTTATTGTCCTCAGCGGTCATAGGAGATGTACAGCTGTCATAGGAGAAAAACACTGGGACCCTAAATCAAAGTAGTTATTCACAATATTTTGCTTCAAATAAGATTTGCACTTAAACATAAATCGTGATGGGGCACCTTCGTGGCCCAGTTAAGCATCTGACTCTTGGTTTTGGCTTAGGTCATAATCTCACAGTTTCGTGAGTTTGAGTCCCACATTGGACTCTATGCTGGCAGCACGGACTCTACTTGGGATCCTCTGTCTCCCTCTCTGTCTGCCCCTCCCCCACTCACTCTGTCTCTGCCTCTCTCAAAAAATAAATTTTTCAAAGTTAAAAAAATAAACATAAATCAAGAAATTAGTCTATATAATTTGAGAGCTATTTTAGAATCCTACGCTTTGACTCTGTCTTTCTTGAAGGAAGGTTGACACATAATTTCTGGATAATTTAGAAAAAAGGTATGACCTTTCTAGCTAGTTTTAAAATGACTAGTTTTTTCTACAAGATTTCCAAACATATCTTTCTGAATTCACTAGTTTCTAGAATGTACCATAAACAAAGTTCTGAAACCTGGGAAAAATGAGGATCTATGTAAGCCAGCCCAAGAAGATACTTCAAATTGTCTTACATTTGTGTATCAATTTAGAGGAAACAACTGATTCCACCAAATCCTGAAATCACCCATGGAGAAGAGACTGCTAGACCAAGCTATATCTCTCCCCACCAGGACAATTTCATATTCTACTAGGGAGCCTTAAAAGGTTTTGTCTTGTGGGGTATATGATATATGATGCCTATTCCCACAGACTTCTCAAGTGACAACATCTTTACCACTAATCCCTTATACACCAAAGTGGCTGAAGAAGAAGTACACTTTAATTACATAGCACCAAAAATAACTACCAATTTATTTTTTATCTGGAAAAAGTATTTTAAGAGGCTCTGAAAGAGCAGAGAAACTAAGAATCGCAAGATTAAAGGGTATTGAAAAATTTTATATTAAATCTTTCACACAAACTTTTTCTCCTTACATGAAAAGTACTAAATAAGTTACATTTAAACGCCCTACTTGTATAAAAGTAAAATCAGGTACTTCTCATTTAAGAGAAAGTGGATAAGATTTAAAATATAAGGCATAGATGTTAAGGATGAGCTGTCTAATCCAAATTACACTAAAAACCAAATATACAATATAAACACAAATTTACATTTTCCTGAAAGGAGGCAAATATTCATTATCTACTCCCAGTAGGTAAATGACACTGAAGACAAGAAATATGCATGGACTAAATACTTTCTTGCTTTGACATATATAAAAAATAATACATTTCATGTTCATCTAAATGTTTTGGGTTACACTGTTAGAAATATGTAATTCTATTTTATGGACAGGTCAACTAGTGGAAATATCACAGTCATTTGAATTGGTTTTCTTTATACTGGGTAGGGCTTATGTCTCTTTCTTTTTAAGGTTACTGAGGTATAATTGATATAAATTACAAAAAATTACACGTGTTAATGTATACATGTTGGTAAGTTTGGACATTAGCATACACCCATGATATTATTACCACAATCAAGGTACTAAACATATCCATCACCTCCAGCAATTTCCTTTTGTTCTTTTGTGTGCATTTGTGTGTGTCTGTGTAAGAACACTTGACATGAGAACTATCCTCAACATATTTTAAGTACCTCATACTGTGTTAACTGTATGCACAATGTTGTACAGCATATCTCTAGGACTTTTTCATCTTGCATACTTTTTTAAGATTCTTTGCACATGCAAAATATGCCATAAGATATTGCAGTGGACAATGCACCTATTTTTAGGTCAACCTTGGCAAATCACACGAGAATCAATTGCATTAAGGAGAAAACTAGATTCCATATTTTATTCTTTGTCTTGTGTTTCTTCGCATTCAAATGCCTTGACATCTTCTTGGCTGCTGTAAGTAATGCAATTAGAAGTTGATGGCTGAGTGTAGTGCTTACTTTGTTAGATTTTGGGAGGCTTGTGTGATCATCATTTTCTTCAACATATGACACTTTGGAATCATCCACTGTAGTTTTTTGTTTGTTCATTTGTTTACAGTCAGGAACATCAAAGCCCTCTTCTACTTGTATTGACTTTTCTAGATAGCCTTGTACAGATACTTTCTCTTTATGAAGACAGTTCTCACCAATTGTCCAGCATCTGTTGCAATGGAGTGGAAGGGAAGGATTCCTTTCATAAAGTATACTTCCAGTAGTCTGCCAAGGAAATTTCAGCATCTTCTTCAAGTGAATCTACTTCACTCTCTCCTGCCTGTTTTACCTTGATATACCTTATCATCTTCCTCTGAGAGTTATTCTTCTTCACTAAGGCTACAGTCTTCTGAATTGAGATTCAGCTTCAAATTCTACAGCAATTTAATCTAAAACTGAATCCTGATCCAACCACCCAAATGTTCACTTACCCCAGAATCAAGATCTGGATTTGCTGGAATCTCTGGATTCCCTGCTCTTGCTTCTTCACACTATATCTCCCTTATAACACATAAAGTGAGGCTTTCATCAAAGAAAGAGAAATACTGTAAGATTTCGGGTGCTTTCTTTGTCATTCGCCAGGTAATTCATCCACATTTTTGCCGAGTCAGAAGTTCTCTTTTCTTCTTCTTAATTCTCAAAATGCTCTTAAATCCCAGGCCTGAGGATACATGAGCACCCTAGGTCCAAAGAAGGAGGCCCCTGACAGCAAAAAAAACCCAGCAAGACCTCAGTCAGAGGGCCCAGGGCTGCCCACCAGCCGGGCTTCTTGCTCTGTTTTCATCCCAGTCACTAAGGCTGCACAGGACCCAAGAGGAGCCCAGCTTGCTCAGGTCCCCTAGTGCATCTCCTGGGTATTTGTGCATGTGCACCCAGGCCATGCAGACTCTCAAATTTCCCCTTTAATTTTCAAAATCGTCCAGGTTTGGACACAAATTATTTTTCATACCATGTAAGAATCATTGGTAAGTAGAAGCCAAGGAAAGGCAAGGGCCGGGTGCATGAAGGATCACCCAAATGGGTGCAGAATTCATGGCCCAGCAATGAGGGAAAAATAGAGGGCTTCAGTAAGAATACTTATAAATAAGTGCATATTAATAAAACAGAATTGGATAAAAACTAAAAAATCAAATTTAAGTCTTCACATACTATAGACAGCAGTCCAGTGGAACATCTGGGAACCTAATATGCAGCAAGCATCTAACATTCACAATGGTGAATAATTCCATGTGATGCTCCTCTGATTTAATTACCTTAAAGAGACCAAATTTGATTCCTTCCAAAAGTTAGCATCTATTGCAAGCCTAACGAGTTAAAAGTTTGAGCTGGAGAATAGAGCCATTACAAAATAAAAGTAATCAACCAACTCTTACAGATCTCCTAAAGCAATGATTCACACAGGATTTCACACAAAACTCCCATTAATGCTAATGAAATTGGGTAAGTTACAGGCTGAAACTCTCCCATACATTGATAGGTGAATAGTTCCCTGAGGTACTTACTTAGATGAGGGAACTTAATTTTCTTTCCACTAATCCTCTCTGGATGAAAAATACGAAATAATGCTTCACAAGTTAGGTTTCTTTTTAAAGTAGATGGCACAAATTCAGAATCATTGGTGTGAATTAATCAAAACCCTCATTAGGACATCGACTAGCTCATTTTCAGCCAATCAAACCATCTTCCATTCAGATACCAGTTGGCCAAAGTCTTAGAAGTCAGTCTTGTTTGTGACTCTGAAAGTAACCGATTAAGTCCATTCTATCTTGTTTTTTCAAGATTCTAGAAAAAAGGAACTGTGCAATTATGTGAGAGAACTAGTTGAAAAGAAATAGACATTCTTGATTGCCTTGGTATGAATTGAAGAGTTCAGTTGCTGATTTAATTAGCTGCCTAGGGAAGGAGAGATCATGAAATGTTGAGTTAGAAACAATATAAGATCATTCAAAGACTTATACAAGTGATAGTACAGGTATAATTAAGCTTCTGGGGCATAAGTGGTTAGTGTGTGTGTGTGTGTGTGTGTGTGTGTGTGTTTCAGAATTAGCAACTTCCACTAGCATGTGAATGCTTTTGCTCTATAATAATCATTATAATGTTTATTTGGTTGTGTACAGCTCTTGACTAGTGCAAAATAAATTGCCTATTCAACTTCTCATTTATTACAACTTCCCAGGATATAGGCAGGGCTGTGGTTACTGTATTACTTTACAACTGGCAAAGTGAAGCTCAATTCAGTAAGTTATCTCATAGAAGAATAGTGGTAGGCCCACAAAACACATATTAAATCCAACAAATGTAAATAAAACAAGTATGCTGATTTTGATGATCATCATCATCAGCAGCATACTTTCTATGATGTCATAGAAAGTAAAGCTTCTTAAAATCCCATTTGGTCTACCCTTCTCTCTTTTACAACTGATATAATTGAGCCTCAAAATGGGAATTTTCTAAAAACCATCCCTAGGATCATAATGTCAGAAGAAATCTAGTATGTGGCTTTTTGGTTAATGATATCTAGAAAATTTCTTGAGTAGGGATAGATCCCTAAATACTAAAATATGTCTTTGATTTAATTATACATGAATGCATAAATAGTTGTTATTATGTTCTGCTCGATGAAAAGTATCTGGTGCTTCTTGTTTTGACTAAGCCCTAAATTACATTGAATTTAAGCATCAGTAGACACTTTTTGGATAATTATATGGTTTTAAATAAATAAAAGAAAATTTGCTAATTTATTAGACATTAAGAATCAGTGCCACTACACACAGCATTTTAAAAATGACTAGTCTAAAATCCACAATTATAGTGAGAGATGTTTTAGTAATTGATAAAATAAGTAAAGTGAAACTCAGTGAGCAAGTGTAAGACATGAACAACAATACTATCAATTAACTTGACCTAACTGACCTTCATGGGACACAGGGAAAAACCCAACAGAATACATTTTTTTTTTTCAAGTGCACACACTCTTTACCAAGGTAGACCACTTGTGTGTAACAAAACTTCTAGACTGAAATTGCATAGCATATGTCCTCAGCCCACAAGGGAATGAAACTGGAAATCAATAGAAAATAATTGAAAATTTCTGAAATATTTGGATCTTTAAAAACATACTTCTGAATCAACCCTATGTCAAAGAAGAAAACAAACATGAAATTAGGAAATGTTTTGAATTAAATTAAAATGAAGCAACTTTTGGGCGCCTGGGTGGCTCTGTTGGTTTAACATCCAACTCTTGATGTTGGCTCAGGTCTTGAGCCAACATAAACAATCGTATGGTTTATGAGTTCCCGCCCTGCATTGGGCTCTGTGCTGATAATGTGCAGCCTGCTTGGGATTCTGTCTCCCTCTCTCTCTCTCAGCTTCTGCCCTGCTTGTGCTCGCTCGCTCGCTCTCTCTCGCTCTCTCTCTCTCTCTCAAAATGGATGAATATAAACTTTAAAAAATAAAAATTAAATGAAACAATTTTTATGTGATGCAGCTTAAGCATTGGTTAAAAATGATAACATTAGGGAAAAAATGCCTCAAACTAATCTTTGAAGATTCAACCTAAGAAATAAAACAAATTTTTAAAAAAGTGAATTAAATTTAAGAGAAAAAGAAGAAAGGAAAGAAGAACAAAAATCAGTGAAACTGAAAATATTAAAGACAGAAAATTATTAGAACCCCAAAATTACTAGAACCCAAACTGGTCATTTAAAAACATTAATAATAAAATTGATGAAACTCTGGTCAAACTGATTAAGGAAAAAAGAGTACAGACATAAATTACCAATATCAAGAACAGAAGAGGGGGCATCACTTCAGGTCCTACAGACACTAAAAGTATAAAGTAACCTGAAGAACAATATTATGACTATTAATTTGATAAGTCAGTTTAAGTGGACAGATTCTTTAAGAGAAATAGCTAAAACAGATGAATTTTATTTTAAGTTATATTTCAATAACCATAACCAAAAATAAATAAATAGATTGGGTTACTTAGGAAAGGAGACAGAGTGTGCTACTGCTATAACAACCATCAATGTGTTTTATTTAATTGTTTTGTTTTTATACCTCAGCCTAACATTTTTGGCAACAGTAAGATCTACAGTGGTACTTGAAGTTTAATCTCTTACTATCTGAGAACACATTTATTTTCACACTCTCTCCTTCCCCCAGTTTTCTTTAACAGAACTTGTATTTAAAACAATGCACTTCCACATTTGAATGGTTTCTACTACAATAAAAACTCTTGGATTTAAGAAAAAGAGGTAATAGTAGTTTGCCCTGGCTATAATGTGGTATTATATTGGGCTACTTTAAGTGTTTTTCTTAGTTTAAACCTTAGGGATTTGCCTAAATTGTATTTAACCTAGAGTCTACGTGGACTGATGGATTTTGAGAGGTTTGAAATTACCACATTACTTTTTGCACCTCATCATAGTTGTGAGCTTTGTGTGCTGGTAGTCAATCACTAGTATAAAATAAAAATGCTTTCTAACATGAGCATTAAGTATTCATTAAGTTATTAATTCTCCAATAGATCCAGGAAGAGAAAAATAGATCAAGATAGTTTTTATTAGAGAGATAATAATAACATGATAGCTATAATTTATCGAACACTTGTATGTGCCAGCGTGCTATGCAATTTTCATTCATTACTTCCATTAATCCTTATAATATCATTAAGGCATGAGAATAATTCTCCTTGCATCACAAGGATCTGAGACTAAAGACTAAGAAATAATCTGCCAAATAAATTAGCAAAACTTGAGGAAAAAAAATCCCCAGTGTTGGGAGTGACTGTTGGGAAATGTATATACATTCCAACTTGCATGTAGGTGGGAGCTTAAATCAGTAAAAACTATTTTATTAAGTGATTTCTAATATCTACCAAGAACTGTACAAATGTTTATATTTTGCTAGCCTATCTGCCAACCTAGGAACATACTCTAAAGGAATGATTCAGTCTGTAGGAAAAAAAAAACACAAAAAACTTGGGGTTAATGACACTAATTTGAGCAATAGCCATAATGTTATTTTATTTACTTAACGATACTTATTTAGAAATTTAAAACATTTAATAATAGGTAATATTTAATAATAAGTAATAAGGTATAGCCACCTGACTTTATATTAAATGCAATGTGCTATAAACATATATACATGTATGTATGCACGCATATATGTATATGTATAAAAATAAACACAGCTCTATATCTACATGTTCCTTGATTAAAACTATGTTCAAAGTATCATGCACAGACTAGCCTGAAATTGGCTAAGAAGTTTATTTCTAACATTTCCCACCACATAGCTTATATTTCTGCAACAGTGAGTTGCTTATAGTATACCAAATGAAACTGTGGCACGTGCCTTGATTCATAGCATTTCTTTTTCCCATAATGACCTTCCTATCCTTCCTGTCTTATTTTAGCCCAATTTATCCCTTAAAATAAAAACTGGGAGTCCCTTTTCCTCAGAATTTTTCTCTGCCTCCTTTTCATGAACACTTAAGTTTCCCCTAATTCATTTTATCCCAGAGTCTGAGACATTACTCTAAAATACTTTCCTTGTAGGCTTTGTAAGAGACTGCCATCTCCCTGGGGTCCCTTGTGAGCTCAAAGACTATTCCATTTCTTCTTTATATTCCTAGAGTCTAACAAGTCCTGGATGTGCAGGAGCATCATAAGTTTCTCTGAAACAGAAACTGTAGGATCTGAAGTGTAAGCAGTGTTTCTAGCATGATTATATTAAGAGAGTATTGTTCTCTATTTTTCAATTGCTCATAATTTGATACTGTAGTTACATTGTTTTTATAATGATCAAAAGTGCATTTAAACAGGAAGCAAATACAAATTCATGTCTACCTATAATTGTATCCATACCATCCTTCAACCAGCAAATTTTAGAAATACCTAGAGAAATTATGATATATTTCATGACAAACTTTAAATGTTGTTATGAAATTTGGGGGCAAAATTGAAGAAAACCTATATAAAAAAGCAATGTGGCATGCCCATTGAGGTCGATTCTATTATGTGGTTGAGAAGTGTAGGAATGCATGAAAACTGCAAATAATTTAGTGAAAGTATTGTCACAAAAACACGGTATATGTAGCTGAGGACAGATTCAGCTAATAAAGCAAGCCAGGTGTCATAAAAAAAATAAAACAAAAAAAGGAACTAATAAAGGGTGACAGTCTGCAATATATAGATATTCCAAATATTTAGCATAATCATGTGATTTGAGTGCATCCTGGCCCACCATAAACATACAATACTACTTGGAATCCCTACAGTTGTGCTTTCTGGGAGGTAAGGGAGCAACGACAGTTAGGAAATTATTTTAAATTTCCTGCAGATACTTAGTAAAACAAGCCTCTTAGGTTTACTGCCCATCAGCAGACAGATGAGTAGCTATTTTTTGGCTTGAGGGGAGATCGGATTTAGGGAATGTATACTGACTAATTGATTGTTGGGCATTAGAAGAAGAACAAAGCATCAAACCCTGCGCAGGGCTACTGAGCTTCTCTGAGGTGGTACTTGTCTTTCAAAATACCAATAATAGGGTACCATCTGACACATAAAAAATTCTGGAGGCCAAAAAGTTTATTTAAGAAACACTATTGTGACACCCTAAATAAAGGAATCTCTAAGAAGAGAGAGCTGAAAAAGTAAGCCAGAAAAAAAAAAAATCACAGAACAAAGGGAGAGATAACTAAGTTAAAGCACAGACAGATAACTAAGCATACAACAGAACATCTTTGATCCTAAACACATATCCAGAACCATCAAAGGCAAATGTTACAGGTAAAAGCAATAAAAAGGATTACCTCAAGAGGGAAGAAAAAGGCACATATTTAGATGCACTGTTAGAAGAGAAAACGAAACCAGGCAAGCAGTGAAAGATCTGAAAATTGAAAGGGAAAATCAAATCAGTGGCTTTTCTGCCTCATCCATCTGCCGGCATCCAGACAGCACACTTTGGAGTCCAATAGAGTGAAAACAAGATTGGGCAACTTCAGCAGAAACACATCCTCTCCATTTTTAAAATAATGAAAACGGTAACAGAGGCATGACCAGGAACCAAATGGAAGAAACGCCCGGGAAATTGCACAGGGGACAGTCAGAGAGGCAGTGAAAAGGAGTTTATTCATTGGAAGGAAAATTCAGCATGGCTGGACCAGGCCACATGGATCAATGGCCTGGAAGAAATGGGTTGAGAAAAATGTGAATTGGCTAATGATCACATTTGGTCAAGCAAGAAAAAGGGTTCTGGGGCTGCTTAGGAAGAGGTGGATTGAGTTTTTGAAGCGATGTAATGAGACTGTTTAAATTCCCAATCATGGCACTCAGCATCCTCACCATCTACCCACAGCATTACCCCCATGGCACTTCTCCGATTCCTTGGCATGGCCCTTCTGCCATTGTCACAGCTGCCTCTGGGAATAAATCCAGAGGCTCTTCTGTGGTTTAACAGGACCTATGTTGTCAGCAGCATACCTTCATGCCAGCCTCTGTCCTGTCATTCTTCCTGGTTTTTACTATGCTCCAGCCAGTCTATTTCCATGTAAACGTGAAGCTCATCCATCAAATCCATGTCTTTCTTTTTAATATTTTTTTTAACGTTTATTTATTTTTGAGACAGAGAGAGACAGAGCATGAATGGGGGCACAGAATCTGAAGCAGGCTCCAGGCTCTGAGCCATCAGCCCAGAGCCTGACGCAGGGCTCGAACTCACAGACCGTGAGATCGTGACCTGAGTTGAAGTCGGACGCTTAACCAACTGAGCCACCCAGGTGCCCCCAAATCCATGTCTTTACATATGTTATTCCCACTGAAAAAAGTTGTCTCCAGGTCTGCTCATCTGGATATCCTCTTACTGGAGAGGTTCCCCCAACTATACTACCTCCCCTTCACTCTCACATCACACTTTGAATCACTTTGTAAAATGTATCACCATTTGAGATAGGCATGTATAATTATTTGGTTACTTGTTTTTGTTTTATTTTTTTCTTTTTTTGAATGAACTCCCTCAAGAATATAAGCTCCAAGAAAGCAGAAACCTGGTTTGTTCACTGCTCAATCCTAAGCAACTGAAACAGTGACTACCGTTCTGGAGTGAGAATTCAGTAAATATCTCCTTAATTAAGGAGTTGATTGGCAGAAGACCATGGATCACTCCAGCCTTGAAGCAAGGATGAGGAAGAACAGATACAGATCGAGGCTCACACTGTTTCACGAAAGGTGCTGAGTATGACATATACATTATTTCATTGACTCTTCCATAAAATATAAGATAGTTATCATTATCCCCATTTTACAGATAACAAGGCTAACAACAATGAAATAACCAGTTGTGTAACTATTAAGAGGAAGAAATTCGTTTCAAATTGGATTCTGAATCCCATGTTCTACCCACTTCAACCATAGTGACCCTTCTTTCTTACAATTTCCCTCCATAATTTGCAACATCTTCCATGAAGCAGACTATAATAAACGTTTTTATTGAGTGACATCCTATCTAATCATCAATTAGACTTTTAGAAAGAAAAATACATTGACTCAAGATGCTTGGCTACCACTTTTATGCATCTATTCTATTTTTCTGACTAAGCAATAAGGACTTTTAGGGCAATATTCTTGGCTATTTCTTCTTTGCCTGCCCTGTGTCACCCCTGGCCATACTCTACTGCTGGTTCTTCCATGAACCCTTGACCCCCACACCCTGCCCCCAAGCTCTTGGCCTCCTGTGCCCCCTGCCCTCTCTCCTACCCTGCCCTCCTAGGCATCCCTGCCCTGACTTGTAGTACAATTCTCTACACATCAAGAGATATCAGCCCAATAATAAGTCCTCATAAAAATAGTAGAAATTGCAGTAAATAAACTTTCATATTCCAGATACATTCTTATTTAAATGATAATGGCTGGAAGAATGCATAGGACTACAGAAGAATTGAGAGTGAGTGGCATTCTCAATTGCTTCATTTGTCCACTTTTGGTGACACAGCCTTACTCACAGCTCTGAGGTCATCTCCTTTTGAGAAACAATTCACCTTGTAGTTACAAGCATGTGTCTGAGAGCAACACAAACCAGGGTTCACGTTCTATCACTTTCTAATTTACCTCTCTATTTTACCTGGGACTCTTTATCTCTAAAACGGCGTTCTTAAAATGCCTATTTCAAAAGATTCTTGTAAGGAATAATTAATCTGATTTATGTAGATTTCTTACCAAAAGGTCAGGTGTGTAGAAAATATTCTATAGCTACACTGTTCAAAATGGGTAGAAGTTCCAATCCCTATCCCTCTGGAGGGTTTACTCTACCAGGCTGTGGAGAAATTTCCTTTCTCCTTAGAAGACTGTCTCAGATTGGGGCCTGTGGGTGGCTAAGTTGGTAAGCATCTGACTTCAGCTCAGGTCATGATCTCACATTCTGTGGGTTTGAGCCCTGCATTGGGCTCTGTGCTGACAGCTCAGAGCTTGGAGCCTGCTTCTGATTCTGTGTCTCCTTGTTTCTCTGCCCCTCCCCTGCTTGCACTCTGTCTGTCTCTCTCAAAAAAAAAAAAACATTAAAAAAAATTAAAAGAAGAAAAGACCATCTCAGATTTCTCCAAACGATCTCAAAAGAATAAACATGTTTACTTGTTTTTATTATGAGACATTGCCTTCTGACTTCTGGCAAAGGCAGGCTTTTGTTTCTTCTTTTTTTTTTTTCCAGAAGATTTGATACTGACATGAGTGAACAAATGAAAATGTTCTAATTTCAAGGGAAGCTTTTTGTGACCATTAGTTCCCTTGGCTGGCTTTTTTTTTTTTTTTTTACTTCTCAGCAATTTTTAAAATATGATTTTTTTTTGGTTACAGCTATGTATAACTTCTCTGTCATTCATAGATTTCACATCCACAATATTGACAATTTGTAAATACGATGGATGCCTCTAGTTCTCACTGATAACTGGATCTGTGTTCCTTTGTTGAACAAGACAGAACTGAGGCTGTAAAGCAAACCAAAAATGCATTTCGAGTATTTAGGAATTTGAATCCAGGAGGAAAAAATTCAGGAGGAAACTGAAATGTGCTACAAGGAAGGAAGTGAAAGAGTTGATAAAGGCAAAAACCACAGGCTTATGGAAATTGTTTTAAAAGAATTATGATTGGCATAGGGAAAAACAGTTAATGTTGGTTTAGATAGAAGAGGTTACTATGCCAGCTGCTAGGTTGGAGTTGAGAGAAATAAGCCCCATTCTGAGAATTGCACCAGGATGTGGCAGTTGGGGTGGTTGGTACAGTCTAAAAGTTCATATTTCATCCAGGTGTGGACGTATATAAGACTAATGCCCCATTGGCTATCTAGCTCCATTTTAAAGCCTCTTGATGTTCCTGAATTCCTGATTTCATTTCAGATGTTTCTGTACAACTTCTAGTGCTCCTTCAGGGAGTCTGAAATCCCTGCCCCTGGCAGTTGGGTGGGGCCCTGTGAGAACCAATGAAATGTGAGCAAAAACAGAAACAAAAAAACATGTGCTACTGGCTGACACCTTGAAGAGCCCCACCGGATTCTCTAATCTCTTCTTCCTCTGCCACAACAATGGCAGATAAAGCCTTGTCCTCACATGGTAGAACCAAAGGATAGAAGCAGCATGGGTTTTCGAGCTTTTGTGTGGTGATCAAGTGCCTTGCAGTAGTCTTCAGATTTTCAGTCAACTTCACATAAATTGGGTTGGGGGAAGGTGGTGGTGAAATACTTTTGTTGTTTTAAGTCAATGAAAGTAGAGGTTTTTGTTGTTGTTACCACAGTACATTCTAACATGCATGTACAAGAAACTTAATTCAGGTTTGAATTACTTAAAACATGCACATTCCCAGAAGGGTCTGTAGTGTTGAGTTGTTCTTGGTGGGGGACTATCTGGGAATTAAATTCTTGGAATGTCCTACTGATAAGAGTGTGTTGCATGCCTGGAGTTTTGAAGGAAAGGATAGGCAGTTTGTTTACACAGTTTATGCAAACAGTGTGCATTATGGTGGGCATGTGCTTTCGTTTTGGAATTCTGCAGTTTTGGTAAGTTCAAGTCAGTCATAAAGGTATCGTGTGCTTTATGTGTGACCATCATCAAAACTCTTAGGTTCAAACAAACTTCCCTGGGAGACAGCAGTTCACACATGTAGCTACCATTTTTAAAGCAGAAAAAATTAAGTGTCTCTTGATTGACTCCGTTGGGAGAAAATTCTGGGAAGCTTGCTCCTAGTTTCCTCTGGACTTTGCCTGATGCATCTGTTTTTGTTGATTTTGCTTTGCATCTTTTCATGGTAATAAGCTATAGCCAAGAGTATAATGACTTCTGAATTTGATGAGTCCTTTTAGTAAAACACTAAACCTGGAGATGATCTTGGGAACCACCAAGATACTTGCCTAATACAGAAAATTACTGCTGAAAGTGGGGTGCTCTCATAAGAAAAACTTCAAATGTGACATTGTTGTTACAGATGCCTAGAAATATGGTGATTTATCATAAGTGGTGAACATTTGTTATATATGATAAAGTGGTAAAAGTCTTAATTTTGGTAGGTAGATCATGTAAACAATGAACTTGTCCTCTTAACCTAAAAGCCTACAGAAAAGACTGGACGAAAGAATTTTACTAGCGTATTTTGAGTGAAGTTGGCCACATTTTATAGGACATTTCAAGAAAGTGATGAGTTCATGAAAGAATCGGTTTTAAAATGGTAGAACCATAAAGGTGACTGCTTTTGATCCCAAACTATTAGTGATTAACATTACAAAGACTTTGAAAGTCAAAAGCCTATAAAAACAGCTACACAACAATGATTAAATTAAAAACCTCCTTTCCTTTCGGTTAAAATTTCTCTTGAGAAAGAGAAACCCCCAATAAATTAATATCAATATTTAAAATATTTTTGGGTAAATATCAGGTTTATGGTGTAGCCTTTTCATCTACCATTAAAAGCAGACTCAATAAGTCAATAAAAGTAAGGGGGCAAAAAAAACCATAATAAAATCAGAGAAAATACTGGACCTGAACACCTGTAAATGATATCTTTAAAGCAACTGGGGATTTGGTTCCTGGCAGATGGATCTGAATGGGTATACATAAAAATATGTATCTATATAGAATCTATTTATATCTATATCTATATCTATATCTATATCTATATCTATATCTATATATCTATTCAGGTATATAAAAGCCCTGCTGTGTGTCTGTGTGTTTATATAGTATGTGCTGCTAAAGAAACTTGTGGCCTAGATGGAAAAAGCCTGTCATTATTTGAGACCTAAAATTACCCTTCGCATTTGTCAAAAATATTGATTATGTTGAGCTACTCCAGGAATCACTTCTAACAATTCCTGGAACAATCCCTTCAACTCAGAAGTATAAAGACAATAGAAGTAAATGAAACATTACAGATTGGTATCCGACAGAGCAGAGTTTGAATTCAGGTTCCATTATGGACTCTCCATGAAACACTGGGCAATTTAAACAGGAATAATTATGATACCATTTCAGAAGGCTATTGTGAGGAGTGAATGCATGCAATTGCTTAGTATAATTTCTGTCACATAGAAAGCATCCGATAAATGTTAACATTCATTGTCAGAATGATCACTTCCACAGGCAGGTAGTGGGTTGAGAAATTGTTAGAGTCTCTAAGAAGAGCGTATTCCCCCAAGTCCACTTCAGATATGGACGTGGAGGATAATGAGGGAGGTGGGTAAGGGAGAAAGATGCTTTTAGAAGTTGGAACTAGGAGGCCACTAAGAACACTGGAAAGGGAACTTCTTCGGGGACAGCAGGATAAGAGCCTCATCAAGGAGTAGTCTCTACTCTCAAGATAGGTCATTCACACAATGTTTGCCCACTGGAATTTCAGAATTTCTAAGGACCAATGACTGTTATGTATCTTTCATTTTTCCTTTCAGAATGAGAGTATTTATTACAATTATCCTGTCTATATTCTACCAGTATATACTAAGTGTGAATGGGAAGGATTGGAGTTAGAGTTCGTAAGTTTCCAGTCCAAGAAGAGCCACATCCATATCTGACAGACAGACTGTTATTGCACAACACCTAAACTTTAGAGCTGTTTTTTGACAAGGTTAGGGTGGCTTTCCTTGGCAAGGAGGTGTATGTTTTGCAGGAAGGTTAAACTTAATATATTAGAACTGAAAGAGCTAACTGTAGCTCTTCTGTAAACTCAGAATTTACCAGTGCTCATCAGTATCCAGTTCTCCTTCCCTGCCTTTACTTAACAGGCACTGTATTTCCCAATCTCTTTTCAGTGAAGTGAGACCATGTGACTTGTTCCGGCTAATAAAATGCATGTCTTTCAAGCACAGGCAGTGAAAATACCCCAAGGATTTTCCAATCTCATTATCCTGCAACTGCAGTTGTTATGAAGTAATCCTTGTGTTGTGATGGATGGCCAAGTCTCAAGAGGGCAGGGGCCAGATGGATGAGCTTCACCACTGAGTTTCCTAGACCCAAGGTGAACTTTTTATAAACAAAAAAAATTAGCCTTGTTTTCTAAAGCCAAAATGATTTGTGTCTGTTAAAGCAGCATAACTTAGCTTATGCTGACTGAAACAGTGAACAGTGCTAAATATCTGTGACTTGAAATTGTTTTCAGTATTTCTAAGTTGTGTAGTTAAATTTTTTTCTTCGGTGAAACTATATGTTGTTTATTGTCAATTTATCCTCCCAAGGGCCAGCTGCAGCATATTAAACATGGAAAGGGTGATACAAGAGAAGTTCTAATTTAGGAAGTTTAGATTATAAAGTATTTCTTTCAGTTATGGCAATGAGTGCGGGTTTTTTAAAAAAGCAGTGGAAAGACACTAAAAAATATTAAGCAGAGGAGTGACATATGATATACATTTTATAAATATTCTGGGCCATGTGAAGTTTATAAATGGAAAAAAAGGTGCAATTGTAGTGTCTATTGTAGTTCTTTAAGAAAAACAAAAGATATGGTTTAAACCAGAGTGGTCACAGCACAGTTTGTGAGGTCAGTTTCGACTCCATATGTATTTTGTAGCTAGAAGCAATAAGATTTGCTGATTATGAAAGGAAATGCACTAAAAACTTATTTACCTTCAAGGAAATATAATTTTTAAAGAAGTGAAGAGACTATACAAACTTTTCTGTATTTGCAAAGCTAGAAATTTGCTAAGATCTTGGGATTTATCCCTTGTAAATGTCAAGGGTCTTATGCTATCTGCTTATTGTAGAAACTTGAAAAATACAGATGTACCCAAATGTCATTGAGAAGTGGGTATGAATTACATTTGTGTCACAATTCCATTTTTTCCTAGGCACTTAAAGTTTAATCTCCTACTAAATTTTCTTCCCCAGCACATACAGAAACCTCCAAGTAGCCCCCAATCCAGTGCCCATTATCTCTGGAAGGACTCAAATGTATTCTTACCACATCTCTCCAAAGATTTCTGTAGTTCTTCCTCCTCTATTATTTTGCCTCCAGATCCTCAAATTGCACCCCCCCACACACACACACCACATACACACGTACAAACAAAAGCTCTTCAGAGAGTCTCAGGTCTGAGGCTTCTATAAATGTTGTCAAGTGATCACTAATATACATGACAACATTTTTTAAAATATTTATTTATTTTGAGAGAGAGTGCATAAGAAATGGAGGAGCAGAGAGGGAGAGAAAGAATCCCAAGTAGGCTCCATGTTGTCAGCACAGACTCCGGTGTGGGGCTCGATCCCACAATCTGTGAGATCATGACCTGAGCCAAAACCAAGCATCAGATACTTAACCAACTGAACCACCGAGGCACCCCCATGACAAGATATTTTTATATGATAATTTAAATTTTTTCACAGGAAAAATCTTTTTTTTTTCACCTTCTGTCACTTACATCTCATCTAAACTCTCTCAAGAAAGCAATCCATTTATAAGTAGGTCCTTACCACCATATTCATATTTATGGATTATAATTTTTCCTTTATTTTTGTTTTTATTACAATAATTAAGCCCACCATCATCTCTTTCTGGGTCTACTGAAATAGCCTCCTAACAGATATTCCTCCATCCAGCCTTGTTTATAACCAATCAATACTCCAGAATAAATCTGCTGAAATGCTGACCCCTACCTGACAAAATCCAAATCCATTAAAATGCTTCTGCTCTATGGATAGATCCCAAGTTTCTCAAATATGCTTCTGGGAACATTTAAATTTTTTTAAGGTTTTCATTTATTTTTGAGAGAGAGAGAGAGAGAGACAGAGACAGAGACAGAGACAGAGACAGAGTGTGAGCTGGGGAAGGTCCAAGAGAGAGGGAGACACAGAATCTGAAGCAGGCTCCAGACTCTGAGCTGTCAGCACAGAGCCCAACATGGGGCTTGAACTCGTGAACTGTGAGATGATGACCTGGGCCAAAGTTGGATGCTCAACCGACTGAGCCACCCAGGTGCCCCTGCTTCTAGAAACATTTAGGACTTGCCACTTCCCTACTTCTAAAGACTCATCATTTTATTTGTTCCCCCTAAATCACGCACCGGACGGTCCAATCTGAATACAATTCAGTTCCTCGAATGTGGCAGGGATCTGTCATCTCAGGGCCTTCGTGTGTTCCTGATCTTTGTGGGCATATATTGCTCACATCTCTTTAAGATCTGAGTCTTAATAGCTCTTGCTCTATAAGTCTTTTGACTTTGTCCTAAGCACGATTCTATATTCTTAATATGTAGTTTCCAAATACCTTTCATTGCCCCATTATACCATTTAACACATTTGCATTGTTACTGCACTTTTTATCATCTGTTAGACCACACCTGACTCCACGAACACAAAGCATCTCCATTGCCTAGCACATAGTAGACACTTATGACAAATACTCACTGAAATTTTTGTGTTGCTAGCTCCTTGTACCCTGACTCCCCACTTGCCATTTGAATACGAGACAGTAAGTAACTAAATGTGTGCACTTTATGGAGAAGGCAAAATTATCCCCCTTAGACACTAATGGTGTATGTGTTCCCTCACCAGATGTCTCTGCTACACTGGGAGGCGATATGGAAAAAAAGTTTAAAAAGTGGGGGGGGGGGGACCCTGAATATCTAATTCGTTTCCTTGCAACCTCCTATATATGCCTGGTAAATAGACAGATTGAAAGCATAATTAGCTGGAGAGATCAATAAATGATACAGATCTAGATGAGTGGGTAAATGATAGTTGTATTTGAAAGCATGACTGTGTGTACAGTTAGTTTTTTGATTTTTGTTTTTGAGCTTATTTTGCATGTTTTGTTTTTCTTTGTTATCCAGTGAACCTTTGCCATTGAATTAAAAATTGTTCTTAATGCCCACATGATATTCATATATATGTGATGCATGTCATTTTTTTAGACTTCATTTCAGTAACATATTATTTTCATTTTTTCTCATTATAAATAATCCCCTAGCAAACATTCTGTCAGTATCTTCCCCCGAATCTGGATATAATATTAATCTTTCACACTTCTACACTTCTTTTCTCTGGTGCTTCGTCTTTCCATGGGAACTTCGAGATCTTTTGGTGCACCTAAACTGTGACTCATTTTCAGAAGCCAAGTTTCTTTTTAGGAAACTTCTCCAGCTGGTGTAGTACTATCTGAGCTATTGAGTTTGAAAACATCAATCCAGTGGAATTGTGTGAACCTGAAAATTTATTTAAATGCCTCAAATCTTGATTTCCTCATTCTTAGGACAATAATCACCCTACTATCTGTCCTACTGCTGCATAGCTATTGTTTTTTAATTATTTGCTTCTATGTTTTATTGACCATTAAGGGAAAAATATAAATAAATTCACTTTTTTTAAATTTTTTTAACATTATATTTATTTTTGAGACAGGGAGAGACAGAGCATGAACAGGGGAGGGTCAGAGAGAGGGAGACACAGAATCTGAAACAGGCTCCAGGCTCTGAGCTGTCAGCACAGAGCCCGACGTGGGGCTCGAACTCACGGACCGTGAGATCATGACCTGAGCCGAAGTCGGCCACTTAATCGACTGAGCCACCCAGGCGCCCCTAAATAAATTCACTTTAATCATATTGTGTATATAAAAGTTGTTAAAACTTTTTATTTTATTTGAAATGATTTTCATGCCCTTTGTATCACTTGGATTGAGTTCAGATGCTTGATTCATACACCGTGTGTTTGGATTATGTCCAGGGTCTGAGGCTTGGCATGCAAGGCTCTTCTCAGCTTTACTCCAAGTTACAGCTACAACCTCATTTTGTGTTTATTTTTCTGTGCCAGATGTACTTTCCTTCCCATGTTTTACAAATTTCAAGGTCCTTATAGCACGCAATGTCTTTCTACAAGCTTGTTCCTCTACTTGGAATGTCATCTACAATTCATTCTCCCCCACTGGCAAACTGACACAAGTCAAAGACTGAAAGGTATTGGCAAGTTATTTTCAAAAAAGTTTATAAAGACACTGTGTGTGTATTGAGTATGTCATGAGTGTGTGTATGTAATTTTTCAGAATGTATGTGTGTGAATGTACATGCAAATGTATATCAAATGTCTATGTGTGTGCATGTATGTGTTTATGAGTGTGTGGCCAAATCTATATTTAGAATTAAAATAAAACGTGCCTTTTCCCCAGAGTTCCTATGCATCGAAGCTTTCAGCCGGTGAATTTCTAAGTTAATGTAACAATAAGGATAGGCTTATGGTTCTCTTTAGGCTTTTACTCAGAAGACAAATGGGTGATGGCTTACCTGAAGGCTACTTCACCTGAACTGCCCATTGCTATGTAAAGCTGTCAGCTTCTATCAGGAGATGACCTCACACAGCAAGGTGCAGATGCTTTGCTGTATTAGGTATAACAGTACATTGGAGAGGGAGAACAGACATGTATTATTATAAGGAAAATTAACAACCAGCGTCTGGAAGAGAAAGAATTGAAAATGACAGGCCAGTTTTAAGAGGCCTTTTGTTTGGGCTTACATTTTTCACCTAGAAATGGACACAATTACTGAAAATTAGAAATGAATCTGGGCTTTATACAATGAAATGAGATAATTTCACAGCCAAAACAAGTGGGCTTACGTTGAAAGGAAAGCCATTAAAATATACCTAAGCAGTAAGTTAATGGGGGGGAAATTCAATTTGAAAATGAGAGAACATTTTCAGATAGAAAGGGCAGGCAGTGGAACAGTATGCCTAATGAGGTACAGTAGATATATTCAAGTTTAATCTAGATAATTTTAGATAATTACAGAAAAAGCTTAGGCTAGGATTTCTTTCTTACTTTTTTGCCCACTGTTTGATTCCAAGTATTGGACTGGACCAGAAAAAAAACAAAAAACATGATCATCCTATTATCTGTTGTCTTGTGTAAGTTCTATTTTCAAAAACTAAATGTTCAGAGTTTTCCCCCAGGTGACCAGATGTCAGACAGGACCTTCAGTATTTTCACTGCTTCTGATCATATACTTCTGTCCAGAAAGCAAGCCCCCCTTTGGTGGTACTCTTCCTCTCTTCACATCACAGATTATAAGTCTATACTAGGTAATAATGCACTAGAGAGTGGCCATTCTCTGATACTCAAACGCTGCTTCTAAGGTGGTGATGGGATTGCCCAAGGATAAAAACTTCTCAGAGTTATGCTACGTTGTTTGTAGTGGTGTTTGCACTAATGGTAGCATCCTCCTCATTATTTTCTTCAAATCTTTATTCAGGTTTTGTGTTTTCTGCAGGTATTTGGTGAATGTTCATTAGCTTTTTAACAGCTTATAAGACTATTCTTCTCGGTGCCAGGACTGTACAGATTTATCATGGTGTGGGGATATACCATGACATGCTAGGGGGTGTACAAAAACAGTGTGTGCAGGAGGGAGGCAGTCTCAGCTTTCCCGTCTACTGAGGCTTCAAACCTGTTAGTACACACTTTCTGCCATCAGGCAGCCTCTGGCGGGCATCTTAGGTTCCATGACTCAAACTTACTTTTTTTCCGCTCAGTACTGCTAATATTTCTGTTGAAGGACTGTATGAACCAGGCTACTTGGGTCCTACTCAGAAGCACCTTCTCAGCTTGTATGCTGGAGTATTCTCCACAGAGAACATTTAGTGAAATTGTTAAGGATGCAGATTTAGGAGACATATAAACCTGGCTTCAAGTTTCTACTTAGCCATTTATTTACTGAGTGTTCTGGGACTAGTTTCCTTATTTTTCCATTGCACTTTGTTTTCTTCTCTTTTAAAAAAGATGCAATGACATTAGCCAATTCTCAGGTTGTCAGGATGAATAAATGAAATAATATGTGAATTATTTTTAAGTATAGACCGTAACTCAGTTTAATTTTAAATGATAACTAGTAGACACATTTTAACTGTGCCTATGCTAATAGAGTGATACACTTACTACTCCTATTATAATTATTATTATTTCAGGTCATAAATATTTAGGGAAGCCACTCTAATACATTCTAGTTTAGTCCAGCTCCAAAAATATCTCTATGCTATATATTAACTTATTTATGGAGATAACAGCTCAAGGGTATTATCACAAAGGAGCATAAATACTATCTATTTTGAGGTATAGAATCAATTCCTGGATATGGCTACTGAAATGATAAGCCCCATATCTGGCACTTATGTTAGGGCACACATTCTCGAAAACCCCCAGAAGCCAAAACCAACTGGAAGTGACTCTCAAGGCACTAAAACTAAGCCATAAACCCAATGAAGACCACCATGTAGACCATATTAATGTATCGATCCCCTTAATAATTTCTTACATGGTAACAGCCACGCCAGCTTTCTTTTTTAAAACATAAAGGGGTAACTGGCAATACCAAACCAATTATAATCCATGTTAATAATTAAGACGATGTTTTTTTCAGTGGGATAAGTTATTCTAGTTCTTCACCTTTCAGAGATATATATCTATAATTTTTTTCTTTCAATTCCTAACTCTTATTTCTGGAAAGTCAGTATAAATGCTGCTGGGATCTCAGGAATTACTCATCTGCTGGCAAAAATAAGGAAAATTGCTTCAAGTTCAGCTTCTATAAATCCCATACCACACCTTTTATCCAGGAGAAAACCCCACATTCTCCGTGTAGTTGTTCTCTTGATTGCTTGTTTGCAAATAGAGATATTATCCAATAATGGGCAGGATAAAGTAGGTTAAAGTTGTTTTTGCCTACCATCACCCCATAGATGACTTCAGGAGCAGCAGAGATCTGCAATTCGCTCCAACAGGTAACAAGTATGACTTTATCTCTCAATAGATCAAGAAAATTCAGAATAGAATCTGCACAAGTAAGATGACCATGCTTTGGGTCAAACTAACAGGAAAGAATAAGATAGCTGTATACCCTCTTGTTATATTTGCATTTTCTGGTCTTATATTTGTGTGAGTGAAGACCCAAGTTAATTTTTTTTCTGACACAGAAATCTTGAGGACAGAATGGAGCTTAATGTGAAAATGTTTTCTGTTGGTCAAATGCCTTTCCTTGAAGAACATGGCTAAGTGTGCTTACAAGTTCTAAAAGTAGAGTAAGTTCTACTTCACTGCACTGCCATCGTGGTATTTCCATCAGTATAACAGAAGCCCTGTCATCATAATACCCAGGACCATTCTCTGGCCTTCCATAACTCATTCCTCATGAGGAGAGAGGGACTTCCACTGCTAGTGAATTTGAGAGAGGGAATAGAGCATGTATGGTGCACCTCCTTTCTCTCTCCTACTTGTGGGAGGTTGGCAATTGCTCCTCTCTGTCATAAGGTTTATAGTCATGGATCCTGCTCCCTTCAGTGGTAAGACATGTGAGTTTATTGTATTCTCACATTCCCCACATTGTATTGGAAAGTTACATGTAGAGAAATTCTGAAGAAACCAAGGCACATGGTATCTTATCTTCATGGCTTCCTTTAAGACTTGTTAATAACCAGTTTAAAATAGCTTCTGTATGCTTAGTAGCCTCTGTTTTGCTTCTCAGCCAGATCTGTAGGTCACTAACAGATTTTTTTTTATAAAGCTTTGAGACTGTAACTACTATGTTTCACCAGAATTAAGGCAAGACCAATTAAATATCGTCTTCTTAGGGGTGCTTAGATGGCTCAGTCAGTTTAAGTGTCCAACTTTGATTAAGGTCACGATCTCATGGGTTCAAACCCCATGTCAGGCTCCGTGCTGACAGTTCAGAGCCTGGAGACAGCTTCAGATTCTGTGTGTGTGTGTGTGTGTGTGTGTGTGTGTGTGTGTGTGTGTGTCTGTCCCTCTCCCACTCTCTCTCTCAAAAATAAACATTAAAAAATTTAAAAAATGATATTTTTAAAAATATTAACATACCATTAAAATTATACTCCTTATCAGTTGATAACTATGCTTGTGAATATTGGAAATTCAAATGGTAGTCCTATTTACTGGAATATGATGAAATTGATTCATGAACAAATAGAAACAGGAGTCCCAGCAGGTTTGAACATATAATGTTCCTTGGATAGAGATAGAGATGAGCTAATCAGAAATACTTAAATTATTATTATTCAATTATTCCTCAATTATTATTATTCAAGAAAGCTTATACCTCAGGTGACCTAATCTTGAGATAATGTTGTATAGAAAAAGTGTTGGGGCATAAGAAACAGGTAGAGAAACCGAAAAATGCTTTCTATGAATAGGAGATGGTATTTTAAGAAACGTCTCTTTGAAAATGGGGATGATTTAGTAGAACAAGCTAAAAGAGAAAAGGCATATACTTCAAAGAAATTCAAGGTTTCAGAGACTCTGATTCAAATGATAGAAATATACTTAGTGTATAATATAACAAGATTTAACTACTTTTAAGGTTTTGGCTAGACAAAGGGGGAGTATTTTGACTGATAACCAGGCCAGAAAAAGTGGTAGGGGCTTGAGAAACCTAACAGAAGAATATGGTGAACATCAGAGATCAGACAGACATTATTCCCCTGGGATGGAGTTAGGACTCAGAAACCATGGAGAAATGCCATCTCAAAGCCATGGACAGAGGGCATAGTAAAAGCTAATGGAAAACTGCCCTCACTGAAAATTGTAGTGGTCATAACAATAGCTTATAAACTATTACAACAAATGTAACAAGGTATAACTAGCTGTACTTGTAAAAATGCTCAAATTAATGGTGAGTGAGTTTCAAGGTAAGTTGACTATTATAAGTAGAGACATTGGTATTAACTATTCTTTCAAGAAATATGTTGTGGAAATTGTGTAAAATAAGAAATATAAGGCAAGATAAATGATGGGTGATATAAACTAGGGGAAGATAAGTAGATCTCAAAGGTAGTATCCAGACCTGAGCTACATTTGGGGTTGAGAAAATAACTCTTAGATATGAATACCCTACTCAGGAGAACGAAAACAAACATATTTTGACAGAACTGGAAATGAAAGGCAACACATTTCTTACTGTAGAGGATCCCAGCAGGATCTGAGGCATATATTACAGAAAATATATATAAAGACCATTCTGCAGAGAAAATTAAACACAACTGCTTTCCCCAAATCTAAACAATTAACACATTTATACATCAAGAGGAACTCCAAGGAATATTGTAAGGGCAACATCCAAGTTGGAAGAACAGACAGAATTAGGTTGATAGATGTTTAGGGATATCAAGAAATTGAAGACACCCATATATGACTGAATGAGGTCAAGCACTATTTGGAGAGCAAATAACTGAAGTTTCCCAAATTATAAATCAATGTATTTGCCAGTAGGATTGCCTGTCATCAGTATAAACACCCCACTGTCAGGAGAAAGTTGCATTGGTAGAAATATTTTAGATTCAGAGTATAGAAAGGAAACTTGAAATTAGGAAAAAAAAAACAGGTACTTAGATGCTCTAAATAATAGCAGGACCAATGATAAAGAGGCTCATTGTTCTCCATTCTGGTAGCTGGTTAGGGCCAGAGTATGCAGAACTGAAAGAATCCTCTGAAATTATCTTGTGATGTTGTGTTCTCATTTAATAGGATTACATCTCCCCTTCTGGAGAAGAACATGGGAACATGCTCTTCTTTTTCTTCTTTCCATTCCCCTCTACCTGGTCCTCCCTGCTCCTTTGTCTTCTCTCTTTTTAAAGGGACACAGAAATGTATGACTTCTTGTTTTCAGAAAGAAATACATAAGAGAAGGTGACAGGGCATTGTGTTTAATTTTAACATTTCAGATCGACTAGGAAATTGCATACTTTTGTATATTTTCTTTGGCTTAGTATATAATTTTATTCTGAGAAGTCGATAATGGAAAGTGATTTGTATTCAAATTAAGCCATAGCTTTATTGGAATCTACATTAATCATGATATTGTCATTTGATCCCATTATGGAATCTCTGATAGACTGTTTTGGACAAAGTGCCTTGAAATAATTTGGGATCGAAAATTGTAAGACTCTGGCCTTAGATGCAGTGTGGAT
This sequence comes from Felis catus, assembly GCF_018350175.1. NCBI lineage: Eukaryota > Metazoa > Chordata > Mammalia > Carnivora > Felidae > Felis > Felis catus. The sequence continues at coordinate 123,016,457 of NC_058370.1, forward strand.
CTGGAACAGATTTGGTAAATGTTCTTTTGCTATATACATTTGACTTCTGGGTGGCAAAATCTATATCATTTAGTAGTATTCTCAGGAGGATAATCAAAGAGAGTAATTGGTATTATTGGGGAAGTGGCCTTGATAAGTAGAACAGTAATGTTGATCCCATCCATGGTGGAAAAATAACCATACTTTTGGATGACCATAAGCTTAGTGGCTAGGCCCAGTGAACTAAGAGACAGAAAGGCATGTGGAATACTTGGACAATACTTCCTCCCAAGCTGAGGTGTTTTCACATGGGGTTAGAGTCCTGTTATTGTAGCAATTCTTGCCCTTGGCTATCCTTAAACATAGATGGAATAAGTCATTATATTGGTGAATTTGAAAGAGGAATTAGATTCAGGTAGCCATACCCCTTTATCCTGTTACTGAAGGACATGCTGACTAGAGATGATACTTGGATTTCATTGCTTTTGGTTGTGTGTAGTCAGCACAGAGAAAGCTGACTCTTTTTCATGAAAATAGGAGTAGGGATGCAGTTCTTGGGAATAAATTCAATTTAAGGAATTGTCAATAGCAAGAAGTTATAGAAAGGTCAAGTTCTTCTTGAAGAGCATCTCTGCTCATGTGGGAGCATCATGGTGAACTCTGCCTAATCAACAAAATGATGATGTAATGGGAAAGCAGTGGGGACTGAATGATATAGGTGGAAAACTGTGCTACTAACTCCATAACCTTAAAGGCAGTACTAAAGTCAGGAACTAATTCAAACAGAAATACAGATGACATCCCAATGCCAGGGTATCCATTCAAAAAAATTTCAATGATCGAATAAATGAGGACTGATGCTATACCTATTTATAAGTGCTGAGGGTAATGGTGGGCATGTTAAATAAATCACCAAGTAATTCCAAGCATTCTATCTTACAAACACAGTCCACCCTTGAGAAGTCCCACTTACAGAAAATAGACTAAGCAAGAAGACCAAGGTCCCTTCACTTGCATGTTCTTTGAAAGTCAGGCAATGTGAGGCTGCCATCACAACTCATTCTTGAAACTTATCAGCCGCTATTCATAGTCACTGAGTAGCAATAACTTTCTGAAACCATCACTATTGTCAGAGGAGTATGATTTTAATGTTCTTTACGGTTGTCTTTCATAATATCAAGAAGAGGTACGATCTACAGAGAACTATGTACTTATTTCAAGTATTATCTGGATGAGAGCCAAGACAAAGCAAATTATATTTGCAAGATTTTAGGTTCTAAGTAGTCAATAAAATAACATTAGTCATGAATACAAATTTTTAAAAACCATTAAACCCAAGTTATATAGAAGTTTGTCTTTTGATAGTATAAAAATTATCTACTTTAATTGTTTAATTCAGTAAACCTATACACATTTTATGGATGTTTTCATAATTAAGAATACATTAGCTTATGTTTAATAGATAAATTACCACAAGAGCTTGTATATTTATAATAAATAATAAACTTCATATTGAAGACGTGAGAAACTTAAAATATTTGATTCTATAGCTAACCAGTTTACCAAATCTCTTTAGTAACTTATTCAAAAATTGACAAGAAAAAGATTAATTTGCAAGTTTGTTTTCAATATCTGAATGATGCCTAAGATCATAATTAATGAGCCTAAAGAAATAGTCTAAGAAATAAACCTTTTTTTTTTCAGTATCAGTAGATGTGTGAAGCATTAAAACATCAATCATTTAATTTATCATGTTTTTCACATTGTTTGATAGATCACTGATGAGATCCTTTAACTTAATTTAAAAAATGTGTATTGAATGATGCACAGAATACATCAGAATTTATAGAAGGATATGTGTCAATGTCAGAACTTCCTCATCCATGTCTGATTGTTCTCCATCCTTAACATTATTCAATTTATTTTTCCTAAAGAAATTCATTCCCAGGAAAAGTCATAACTTTGGCAAACTTGATGGTTGGGTGTATTATCTTTCACATCTGTCTTTTGTTACTAACAATTAATTCACTTCTATACATATATTTCTCAGATTAATAAGTTAAAAAGGCTTTCATTAATAATTAGTGACAGTTTCTTGATTTGCTGAAGACTAAAATCCAGTGAGATGAGAACTTTCCTTAATCTTTTTAACAATATCTAGCAAAATTATCTGAGTTCCATTATATTGTACTCCTATGATATTCTGGGGCTACATATGTCTTATAGTCAAAATATTTTGAATAGGTTAACCAAATTTATCCAATTTTTATTAAGCTTCCACCTTGACAAAACAGTGTAGGGTATAGAAATGGAAACTTTTTTCCTCAGGTATTTCTTCAAGTAGTATATCCTGATTTACTATATTCCTTCCATTAACTTATATGTTCAAGAAATAGTTACTGAGCTCTTACCATGTGCCAGTGTCACTCCAGAACCTGAAGATTGAGTGATGTTGAAAATAATGTTTTTGCCTCTTTGCCCTTAAAATTCAGAAGGCAGACAGGGAATAAGCAATAGATAGATAATTTGGTTTGAAAACATATCTGAAGTTACATTTATTTGCATAGTTTTGTGTTCATGAGCTCCAAATGTGTATCTAAAGGCTGAATCAAGTACTATTTTTCTCAGTAGTAAAACAATGGAAATAATTATTTAGTTTTCCAAGAGGACTACCCCAGAGGAGGAAGAATTTTATAAGCTTCCTAGAGACAATGACCACATTTGTGTGATTGATTCATCAGGTATTCTCAGAACACAATAAAAGATTTTTAGTACATAGAGTAAAAATTAAATACTCTTTTGTGATTTAAAAAGTCATGTTGTTGCATATTTACATAAAAATCTGTGCAAATTACTACTTTAATTCTTCCTGACCTTCTTACTGCAATCTCTTTGTACTTCCCAGGTCTTCTGGAAAGTAACATCCTATCATTGTCTGTCTCATAAAACCCTTCAAAACATCTTCCCTTTCTCCATTTACAGATGATCTCTTTCTTTCCTAGTTTACTGAGAAAATACAAGTGACTAGAAAAGACATGTCATGAGCTGCTATTTTTATATCTGACCACCTATCTAAATCCATGTTCCAGTGATCTTTCTTCTCTGGTGTTATCACAAATGAATTTCTTGTGCTCCTAACAGAAGTTGATCAACTTCCATGTGAGATTTTATGACTTTGGCCCATTCTAGGATATTGTTTCAGAGTCTGCTCTCTTTTGTACCATTAAATTTTATCTCTTTCCTGCTCATCTCCCATCAGCATACACACATTCTATTTTCTTTATCCTATTTAACCTCTCTTGCTATTGCCTTGTTTTTTTCTTTTGAGCAAAACTCTTGTTTTGTCTGTTACTACTATTTGTTTGTTTCTCCCCTCTCTTCATTCAGGATTTCGCCCCACGGGACTTCTGAAAAATTTTTTTCAAGCTCATCAATGGCCTCCACATTTCTAAATCCATAAGCAATTCTTGGGTCTTGTCTTAGCTGGTCCATCAACAACATTTAACAATTGAATACTGTCTCCTCCTAGAAACATGTTTTTGTCTGATTAATTTCCAGGTTACTGCAGTCTTCTGCTCTCCCTCTCACCTCACTACCACTCTGGTTTCCATGGCTGGTTCTTCCTCACTTCCACAAACATTTAAACTTCAGTGGTCAGTCATCTTACCAACGTTTTTTCATTCTGTATATTTACTGGCTTCATCAAAAAGAACACCTTTTCTTCACTGAAGATCCCCAAGTATGTTTCCCCAGTCTGGACCTTATCCCCAAGCCCCAGATTTGTACATGCAAGTGCCTACTTGATATTACCACTTGGGTTTACAACTGGCATTTCAAATTAATATGGCAAGAAATTGAATTACTGAGCCATCCATTCCCTCATCCATAAAAATAAAAGCTCATATGCAGTCTTTCTTATGCTCATTTGGTGACAAACTCATCTATTTGTTTGTTTAGACCAAACTTTGGAATTATTTTTCATTCTGCCCTTCACTGCATACCTTCACTCTATTCTCTTCTTTCTCACCACATACTTTCCACTAGCAAATCTGTTATCTCTGTACTCAAAACATATCCAGAATTTGACTGTTTTTTGCCACCCCAACTGCCCACCTTAATAAGCTACCATCACCTATCCCTTGATAATGCCAAACTGCCAATGTGCACTACATTTCTACAAGCAATGTGTTCTACATTCCCAGTACATTTGGTATTGTCAGTCTTTTGTAGTAGATGTGCAGTGACATTTTATTCTGATTTAATTTGCATTCCCCTGATTATTAATGAGTCTTCATACATTTTCCTATTAGCCATTTGGATATCTTCTTTTGTGGAATATCTTTTTAAACTTCTTGCTAATACTGATTTAAAGACGTTTTAAAATATATTCTGGGTATAAAACCTTGTTGATTATGTAAGTTGTAAATATGTCCTACTCAGTGGCTTGATCTTTTTGTTCTCTTAATTGTAGTTTTTGGTGAAGGTAAGTTTTGGCTTTTGGTAGTCTCATTTATTGATTTTTCCTTTACAGTTAGTGGTTTTAAGTTTCTTTCATTTTATTTCTTACCCCAATCTTATGAAGATATTCTCTTCTATGATCCTCTGAAAGTTGTGACTTTCACATATCGATATATAATCTTTGAGAATTTGATTTTGTGTGTACTGTGACAAAGGGACCAAACAATAGTTGTTTTTATTGTTGTTGTTGTTGTTGTTTTGAGAGAGAGAGAGAGAGAGAGAGAGAGAGAGAGCACACACAGGGGGAGAGAGAGAGAGAATCTTTAGGCAGACACCACATGCAGTGCTGAGCTCAACATGGGGCTCTGTCTCATGTCCCTGAGATCATGAATTGAGCCAACATGAAGAGTTAGTCACTTAACCAACTGAACAACCCAGGCACCCTTGTTTTGTTCTTTGTTTTTTTTTTCTTTTTTAAAATATGGATATCCAGTCTCCTTTTGGGATAATTTTCCCCATGGGCTCTCTATTCATTCTACTAAAAGTGAATGAAAGGTCTTCTGAGGCAGGTGAAAAACCCAGAAGTCATAAATAAAAATATTGATAAATTTGAATAGATATTATTAAAATAGGTACTGTTTTAAAAGTTTTGGCCTGCTATAAATATTAAAATTTAAGTCAATAGATAAGCAAAAAACTGAGGGAAATATGCTTGCTGTATATATATTACTGACCACAGGTTAAGTTTCTTAAGATAAGGGACACTTCTGTGAGTCAGTATGAAGACGATGAGCAACACAATGGTAAAATAGGAAAAAGAAAATAGGAGTAGGGTTCACTGGGATATGAGTGAAAAACAGTACATGAACACATAAAAACTTATTTTCTCCATAATTAAAAAATAAAATTTAGAGCAACAATGAAATGCAATTTTATTCCTATCAGAATGGCAACAGGTATTTACATGTTAGAGTATTCTGTTACTGAGGATGAGTGAAAACTGATACTTTCATATTCTATTGGTGGGGATGGAAATATTTGACAATTTTTAAGATGCACATCTGTACTGACCTATATATTCCACATGTACATGCACTCAGGAACTCATTTTATCCTCACAAAACCTTATGAAGCCAGTATAATTATAACTACATTTACTCATGAGGAAACTAAAACAAATAAAGGTAAAGTAACTTTCCCAATATCAAAGCTAGGTAAAAAAAAAAAAAAAAAAAAAAAAAAAAAAAAAAGGAGCTCCCACTGATTCTAGGTAGTCTGACTCTGGACTCCAGGCTTTTAACCAAATTTTATCGACTTCCATGGAGGTGTGAGAGTTTCCACTGTAGTAGCATTATGAACCCAGTATTAGATATAGCAAACATACCACACAATATAGAAATTTTATTTAAAATGTCTTCATGCAAAGGGCGCCTGGGTGGATCAGTCAGTTGCGTGTCAGACTTCAACTCAGGTCATGATCTCATGGTTTATGGGTTCAAGCCCCGCATTGGGCTCTATGCTGACAGCTCATAGCCTGGAGCCTGCCTCAGATTCTGTGTCTCCCTCTCTCTCTGCCCCTCACCCACTCACACTCTGTCTTTCCATCTCTCTTTCTCTGTCTCTCAAAAATAAATAAACATTAAAAATTAAAAAATAAAATAAAATACCTTCATACAGTGTAATACAAAGCAGTCATTAAGAAAAAATGTTATAAACTGTAAATGCTAATTAAAAGGTACATTAGAAACTGGTTTTAAGGTCAACTTTGTGGTATATATAGAAAATCAGGAGTTATAGGCAGATTTATTTTTCATTATACTATACTATTGTCTGGTTTTAACATTTTTACTATGGGCATTTGATGCAATTATGTATATATGTTTCAAGAAATAAGCAGGATAGCAATTCAAAACCTTTCTCAGTAATAAGCGAATGTGATAAAAACAAATGATCAACTCTGTCCAGACTGTGTCGACCCCAAGGCCTGCACTAGATGTGCATGCTCTGAAAGGAAAGCTTTTCACTCATCTTTGCCCATGGTCCATATGGAATCCTAGGAACTGTGCCTGGAGCAGACTTGGTATCCAGAATAGGCAGTGGTTTAGCCCTTCAGTGAATTATTAAGAGAAAAATATAAGTGTAATTGTATCCATGACGTTTGGGAAGCAATTTGCAGAAGTTGTCCAAAGCTGTGGGGCTTCCTGCCGGGCTCTGTCGTGCCTTCCAAGAACCCTAATAGTTCATTCCTCAGAAGAAATGTCAAGCTGCTCATGCTGTCAACAGAGCAGATGCTCTGCTGACGTCTTTGGGGAACAGTGTCAAGTGACTGAAAAATGGATGCCAAAGATGAAATGGAAATTCTTACCCTCATCACTAAATTTCATGTGCCCCATGACCTGGTGCCTAGTTACCTACCCCAGGCAACTGTGTTCCATAGTAGCCCCAGCTGGGGAGACTCAACCATGCTACCACTGGAACATCAGAGGACTTAGCTTTCCACCTCTTTCACAAAATGTTTTCTTGAAGAAGAGAATGTATCTATTTAATTTGCTTTGTGAAAATTTCTCCTCTTATCTGACAACTTCTAAGTAGATATCCTCTTTTGTTTTTCACTTTTTCTCATATGTATATTCTTTTTTCATAGAAAGCTTTTATTGATCTAAGGTATGCAATAAAAATACAGAAATTTTAACCTTTCCCCCTGTGCTTTCTCATGCATTACTTTATATGAAATAAAAAAAAAATAGGGGCACCTGGGTGGCTCAGTCAGTTAAGTGTCTGACGTCGGGTCAGGTCATGATCTTATGGTTTGTGGCTTTGAGCCTTGTGTCAGATTCTGTGCTGACAGCTCAGAACCTGGAGCCTGCTTCAGATTCTGTGTCTCCCTCTCTCTCAGCCCTTCCCCTACTCGTGTTCTCTCTCTCAAAAATAAATAAACATTGAAAAAAATTAAAAATAAATAAATAAATAAAACACAAGGCTTTCCACCAAATAGGAAAAGAACGTGAGATCATTGAATTTAAATAACTAGTCCAAAATCAGAGGAGCCGAGATGGTGGAACAGCATGGAAGTTTTTTGTGTGTCTTGCGTCCATGAAATATAGCCAGACCAACACTAAACCATCCTGCACACCTAGAAAACTGATCTGAGGATTAACACAAGAATCTGAACAACCTGAACTGCAGAATTCAGCAGGAATTCACCCCAAAAGAAAGAGCAGGAAGAAGCAACAGCCAGGGACTTAACCAACACGGATACAAACAAGATGTCTGAACCAGAATTTAGAATCACGATAATAAGAATACTAGCTGGAGTCAAAAATAGATTAGAATCCCTTTCTGTGGAGATAAAAGAAGTAAAAGCTAGTCAGGATGAAATAAAAAAAATGCTATAACTGAGCTGCAATCTCAAATGGATGCCGCTGTGGCAAGGATGGATGAGGCAGAACAGAGAATCAGCGATAGAGAGGACAAATTTATGGAAAATAATGAAGCAGAAAAGAAGAGGGAGATTAAGGCAAAAGAGCATGATTTAAGAATTAGAGAAATCAGTGACTCATTAAAAAGGAACAACATCAGAATCATAGGGGTACCAGAAGAAGAAGAGAAAGAAATAGGGGTAGAGGGTTATGTAAATAACTAGTCCAAAGTGGTACAACTAATTGGAGATGAAGATGGGCTGAGAGCTCTAGTTGGCTGTACTTTCCTGTATACTAAAAGCTCTGCTAGGTTCTCTGTGATTGTTGTCTTCATCCTCATTTAAAAAAAAAGTTAGCTTACGCTTAAAAAAATAGTTTTTTAAAAAAATGAGATTATCGGGGCGCCTGGGTGGCGCAGTCGGTTAAGCGTCCGGCTTCAGCCAGGTCACGATCTCGCGGTCCGTGAGTTCGAGCCCTGCGTCAGGCTCTGGGCTGATGGCTCAGAGCCTGGAGCCTGTTTCCGATTCTGTGTCTCCCTCTCTCTCTGCCCCTCCCCCGTTCATGTTCGGTCTCTCTCTGTCCCAAAAATAAATAAAAACGTTGAAAAAAAAATTAAAAAAAAATGAGATTATCAATGTAATGCAGTCATACTGCAGAAAGTTTGGAGAATTCTGGACAACAGAAGGATAATGGAGGGATAAAGGATAAAAGAGAAGCGAGGAGAATCATGAAGCAGAAGGGAGGAAGAGGACCAGGAAGGAAAGAGGAAGCAAGAAAAAACAAATCAACCAAAGACAAACACTATTAATATTTTTATTCTCTGTTAGACATGAATTCTGTTTTATTTTGTAAATTATTATGATCATATTGTCTACAAATTGATACTATTACTTAACTTGGTAAAATAAGTTTTATAAGTTTATAGACGCTCTTAAATTTTCATTTTCTACCTATATTCTTTTAAGTGGATCTCCCCATTTCCCTGTACATGGAATTTATGGTTAGCTTTCCTTTGCTATTTGTTTTGTTTGTTTGTTTGTTTTTTGACACAAAGAGAGAGAGAGAGAGAGAGAGAGAGAGAGAGAGAGAGAGAGAGAGTGCGCGCAAGAGAATATAAAGCAGGCTCTATACTTAACATGGAGCTCAACACAGGGCTCCATCCCATGACCATGATATCATGACCTGAGCAGAAATCAAGAGTCAGATGCTTAACCAACTGAGCCACCCAGGCTCCCCTCCCGTTGCTATTATAATTCATATAGTGATTAAGTAATATGTGGTATTTTTGACTAGAGATAGAGAAGGAAAACCAAGAGTTTGATTCTTCAAAGTCTATTAAAGAAAATGTATCAAGAAGGAAAAAAATAGTAGTGCAAATACTGCTGACATGTGTTGACAGTCACTAGAAGAACGTTATTATGAACACAAATCACAACAAAGTCGCCCTGATATTTGTAGGAGGGAAAGACACAGGCCTATGGTAAAATTTCATAGTCACCATCACATAGATTATATGTTTTTAATACCAGAAAATATGCCTGGTGTCTACTTTTCATATTGGAAGTTTATAATTCCCAGAACATTTACTTCACATAAATTTTTATTGGGGCACACAGAGAAAAAGACAGAATTGAGAATTATTTGCATTTCTATTTGAACAGCATGATTGATATGTGTCCTTGTACAACACTCATTCATTGATAGGTAATTTGATATAATTCTCTGATAATTTTTTTGAATTGACATATAATTCACAGGCCATAAAATTCACCATTTCAAAAGCACACTCTAGAGATTTTTAGTGTGTTCACAAGGCTGTACACTCATCATAACCAATTCAGAACATTTCATCATTACCCAAAGTAAAGCTGTACCCATTATGAGTCATTCTCTAACCTTATTTTCCCTACTCTCCCCCCACCCCACCAGCCCCTGGCAACGCATAATTCCCTTTCTATCTCTATGGATTTGCCTATTCTAAACATTTCATAGAAATGAAGTCACATAATATGTGGCCTTTTAAATCTGGCTTTGTTGACTTAGCATATTTTCAAGGTTTGTCCATGTGGTAGCATATATCAATACTTCTTTCCTTTTTAATGGCCAAATAGTATTCCATTTTGTTTATTCACTCATCAGTCAATAGACTTTTGAGTTTCCACTTTTTTGCTGTTAGAGTGTTATAATAAATATACATGTAGTTAGGTGTGTATGTGAACATATGTTTTTATTCATTTTGCATGTAGAATTAGGATTGAAAATGCTAGATCCTGTGGTGACTCTATGTTTGACTTCTAGAAGAGCAATCAATTTGTTTCCAAAGTAGCTGTAGCATTTTATATTTCTACCAGCCTTGTATAGGTATTTCAACCTCTTTTTAGGTCCAATACTTGTGACTATCTGTGCTTTTTATTTTGGTCATCCTGATGGCAAGAACTGGATTTGACTTGCATTTTCTTAATGATAAATGATGTTGAGTTGCTTGCTTATTGGCCATGTACCTTCTCCAGACAAGTGTGATTTCAAACTCTTCTTACTTTAAAAATTGAGATATTTGTCTTTTTATTATTGAATAACAAAAGTATATATACCTATTTCCCCTTTATACTAGACTTTATCAGATAGATTATTTGCAAATACTCTCTCTCATTCTATAGGTTGACCCTCTATTTTCTTGATAGCTTTCTTTGAAATACAAATACTTGTAATTTTGAAAAAGTCTAATTTATTTGTTTTTTTCTCTGGTTGCTTTTACCTTAGATATCATAACTAAGAAACAATTGTCAAATCCAAGGTCACAAAAATTCTCACCAATTTTATTCTAAATAATTTATAGTTTTAGCCCTTACACCTGTTTCTTCAAGCCACTTTGAGTAGACTTGTATATATTGTGTGAAGTAGGATTCCAACTTCATCCTTTTGCATGTGAATATCCAGTTATCCCACCACCAATTTTTAAAAAGATGCTTTTCCCCTATTAAATTGTCTTGGCATTCTTGTCAAAATCAATTTACCACATATGTATGGGTTCATTTCTGGACTCCCAATTCTACCTGTATGTTTGATCTATATGTTCATCCTTAAGCAAATACCATACTATCTTGATTACTATAGATTTATAACAAGTTTTGAAATCAGGAAGTATGAGTCTTTCAACTGTGTTCTTTTTCAAGATTGTTTTAACTATTCTGAGTTCTTTGATTTCCATATGAATTTTTGGATTAGCCTGTCAATTTCTGGTAAAACTCTACCTGGGATTGTAATAAGAATTGCAGATTCAATGTAGATCATTATGGGGGATATTGTATTCTAATCCATGAACATAAGGTGTCTTTCCATTTATTTAGGATTTTGATTTCTTTCATCATATTTTGTAGTTTTCAATATATCAGTCTTACACTTTTTAATTAAAAATATCCCTACATATGCTAGATTTTTGATGCTATTATGAATGAACTTATTTTCTTAATTTCATCTTGAATTGTTCTTTGCTAATATACAGAAATACAATTGACTCTTACTTGAGTGGCTTTTATTTTTTTTTATTTTTTTAATTTTTTTAAATTTTTTAATTTTTTAATTTTTTTATTATTATTTTTTTAATATATGAAATTTATTGTCAAATTGGTTTCCATACAACACCCAGTGCTCATCCCAAAAGGTGCCCTCCTCAATACTCATCACCCACCCTCTCCTCCCTCCCACCCCCCATCAACCCTCAGTTTGTTCTCAGTTTTTAACAGTCTCTTATGCTTTGGCTCTCTCCCACTCTAACCTCTTTTTTTTTTTTTCTTTTTTCCTCCCCCTCCCCCATGGGTTCCTGTTAAGTTTATCAGGATCCACATAAGAGTGAAACCATATGGTATCTGTCTTTCTCTGTATGGCTTATTTCACTTAGCATCACACTCTCCAGTTCCACCCATGTTGTTACAAAAGGCCATATTTCATTTTTTCTCATTGCCACGTAGTATTCCATTGTGTATATAAACCACAATTTCTTTATCCATTCATCAGTTGATGGACATTTAGGCTCTTTCCATAATTTGGCTATTGTTGAGAGTGCTGCTATGAACATTGGGGTACAAGTGGCCCTATGCATCAGTACTCCTGTATCCCTTGGAGAAATTCCTAGCAGTGCTATTGCTGGGTCATAGGGTAGGTCTATTTTTAATTTTCTGAGGAACCTCCACACTGCTTTCCAGAGTGGCTGCACCAATTTGCATTCCCACCAACAGTGCAAGAGGGTTCCCATTTCTCCACATCCTCTCCAGCATCTATAGTCTCCTGATTTGTTCATTTTGGCCACGCTGACTGGCATGAGGTGATACCTGAGTGTGGTTTTGATTTGTATTTCCCTGATAAGGAACGATGCTGAGTGGCTTTTAGATCACTGGTTAATTATCAGAAACTAAGCAAAAAGTTCCTCTTTCCCTCAATTTTAAAATAAAAGTTGCATTTATTTCAACGTATATATGTCTTTAATTTCCTTCTAAAATGAAGGAGAAATTCCTATCTAATATTATAGAATATTTGGCTCAGTTTCTCACTAGAAAGATGTTTCTTTCTCCACTTCCTCCTGAATTATGGTGGAGAGATTAATCCTGTGTTATGGAAGAAACCTTCAATTTCAAATAAGGATTTTATATCTTCTCTTGGCCTGCTTGTTTCTCATTTGAGGCTGAGTCAAACGTTAATTCCTGCAGCTGCTGGTAATACTGAGGGAGATGGAGATGGGAGATGGTTTGGAGTGTGTGTCTGTCTGTGTGTGTACATGCACACACACTCATGCATAGGCAAATCTTTATGATCTTCTATTTGAATATTAATAACAGTTATCAACCTGAAATCCTATCATAATTTTTCCAGTAACTACTAGGAATATGTCTGACTTTGAGAAGAGACATTTCCTGTATCAATTGCTTTGAGAAAGAAAATTTAGTTAAGCAGTACCAAGGTGGACAAATGAGGAATGCTGCATTTTAACTCTAATACACAGCAACAAACTCATTGATTTTTATAGATTACAAATGGAAGTTAAAACAAAATAAAACTTGATTTCCTATTCTACGAAAAGCTACTGGAATTTTCTCTCAACCTGTTTTTCTTATTTGTGTTTGTGGAGTACGATGGACTATTGAATCCTGACAACCTGTTGGATGAGCTCCAACAATAACCAGTCAGATCAATGCAACCCAGACTGCCCTCATGGGACATGACAAGAAATTCGGCTGTTGTTTAGGATGCAATTACCCTGCTGGTTGCTGAAGAGAGTGACCTCCTTTACTCTGGTATTTATTGAATCCAGACCTCATGTCTGGTCTCATTTCAAAGTCCCTGTCTGCAATGCCTATCCCAAGGCCAAGTACAGTAGACAGTGAACCACCATAGCTGCCAAGATTTAGTACTTTGAAAAGTGTCTTTGCCAGGAGATTATCATGCCTGTTCCTGTTAGAATCAACATTGCTTTTTCTGGCTCATTTAATGTAAAATGCAATTCAGCTTCAAAGATAAGTACTTTAATTCACAAATGGTTGACAGCAGTAGGATTATAGTGAAGGCTCTGAACTTAAAAATAGTTTGGGTCTGATTACAAGTATTTCTGTCCTGAGAAATATTTAACAGCATAGGAACTGAATAGAGGATATTAGTATTTGACTTTATCAGCTCAAGAATAAAGACACATTGAAGGTATGACAATTGAATAATGGGATTTGGAACTAAAGCCATGATCTTCTATTTCAGATTAAGAAACATTTTGAAGAAGTAATGTATAGGTTTCATTAAAATTTATGCTATGATTTATTTTATTAAACTTCTACAGTGATTTATTAAATGTAATTGCAAAGAAGAGGTAGTTCAGTTTTTCCCTATTTGGCTAGAAGTTAAGTACTCTTGAGTCTAAACTTGGGGGACATGTCCTTATTAAAATGGAACTCATAATTAACATTTCTGTGCATTTTCTATAAGCCAAACATGCAAGAGGGAACATTTAAATGCCTAGCAATTAAAATGAAAACATTTTACTTTTACTGGCAGCCTTTTAACTTTTCAGTTCATCATATTTATAGTTATCATTATTAGACATCTGGAAAAATATAGTTATGCTTGCTATTTATATTACCAGCTAAAGACTTTGAATCACTTTGTAGACATGATCTCATTAACGCTCTCTACATCTCTGTGAGGTAAGTGCAATTATCTTCATTTTATTGAGTTTAAATTACTTTCCAAGGTGTCAAAGAAAATTGTGGCAGGATATGGGGTGAAAAAAACCAAGGTCTCTTAGTGTCCACTCTAATGGTAAATCCTGTTCAATAAAATCAGAAAGAAATGAATCCAGTTTTAAGTGCCTGAGGCTTAATTTTCTACAAATAGTCATTTGATGTAGCTATATGAGACATAACATTTTGTAGTTTTGCCATTTCCAGGATAATTTATCAGCCTGACCCATATTCTGTTGCATTTGACAAACCAATATTTTATGCAATGACACATTTCCTAAGTGTTCTGCAAGAAAGTTTCACAAAGAGGTGGTACTTAAACTTAACTTTTTCTGTGAATGTTGATGTCACTTAAAGAAATTGTCATTTCCTTTCTAATTGTTTCTACTTTTTTATTTTTATTATTTTATTATTTTTTTAACACTTATTTATTTTTGAGACAGAGAGAGACAGAGCATGAGCGTGGGAGGGGCAGAGAAAGAGGGAGACACAGAATGGGAAGCAGGCTCCAGGGTCTGAGCCATTAGCCCAGAGCCCGACACGGGGCTGGGACTCACAGACCGAGAGATTGTGACCTGAGTTGAAGTCGGACGCTTAACGACTGAGCCCCCCAGGCTCAGGTTTCTACTTTTTAAAAAGAATCTCTACCATCCACAGCCACATTTGTAATCTAGGCCTGTCTTTTAGGTGGTTATTTAAAATGCATTTCTCTTTACATTTTTAGGAAAGGGCAAGAGCTTGCCCATGTTCTTCTTGTGGGTTTATTGAATTATTATGGAATTGATTTCCCTTACTCTAAATACTTCCTACTCCTAGACTTTTGTCAATGCTAAATATTTAGGCTAGCATTTTCCCCTCAAGCATTGCTTCCAGATATAATAACAGACATTATAAATGATTGTTATTATTATTTTTACTATAAACATTAGCCCTCACATGTATGGTCGTGTTGTTGAAAGTTGATTTTCAATAAGGGAACTGAGACCATTCAGTGTGATAAAAGTAATCTCTTCAACAAATGATGCTGGTCAAACTGGATATTCATATGCAGAAGAATGAAGTTGGATCCTTACCTGGCACCACATGGAGTAACTCAAAATGAGTTGAAGACTTAATCTTAAGAGCTTCATGAGAAAAAAAAAAAAAACATAGAGGAAAATTTCATGACCTTAGATTTGGAGATGTTTTCTTAGATAACACACCAAAAACTTAGGCAACAAAAGAAAAATGATAAATTGATCTTCATCAAGATTAAATAAGTTAGTCCATTGAAAAGCATTATCAACATAGTGAAAAGAAAAACTGAAAAATGAAAGAAAATATATCATATTTGGTAAGAACTTAATATCCATATTATATAAAGAACTCTTGCAACTCAAAAAAAAAAAAAGATGAACAACCCAATTAAAAATGGGCAAGAAACTTAAGCTGATATTTTTTCCAAAAAAGGTATTCAAATGGAAATAGTATATTAAAAAGATGCTCAACATCATTAATCATTAGGGCAATGCAAATCCAAATTATAATGGGTAACACTTCACATCTACTGGGATGATAACAGCACAACAACAACAACAACAAAAATGAGAATAACAAGTGCTAGGATTGGGAGAAATTGGAATTCTGCTGGGAATATTTGTGGGAAAGTAAACCAGGATAGCCACTGTGGAAAAGTCAGTTCCTCAAAAAACTAAATGTAGAGTCACCATATGACCCAGTAATTCCAATTCTAGGTATATTCTCCAAATAATTGGAAATGAGGATTCAAACAAAAGCTTGTGCACCAATGTTCATAGAAACAGTATTCACAATAACCAAAAGGTGGAAATAATCCAGATGTCTGTCAAGAGATAAATCAATAGATGAATTATTATACCCATATTACATAACAGGATGGAATAACATATTATTCAGTAATAAAAATGAAGTTTTAATACATGTTACAACATGGATGAACTTTGAAAACATACTAAGTGAAATATGCCAGACATAAAAGGACAAATATTTTATGACTCCACTTATATAAAATATCTAAAATTAGCAAGTTCATGGAGACAAAGTAAATTACAAGTTATCAGGGGCCAAGGGGAGGATAGAATGGGGAGTCATTGATTGATTAGTACAGAATGGTTTTGGAAATGGTGTTTGGAGTGGTTTTGGAAATAGTGATATGATGGTCGCACATTGTGAATGTAATTAATGCCACCAAATTATACACTTAAACATGGTTAAAATGGGAAATTTATGTTGTATGTATTTTTAGCTCTCCCCCAAAATAAAACTTATCCTTAGTATTTCAACCTAAGCTGCATGAGGTCTATTCAAGTGAAACACACATACTTAATTTGCTTTTATAGTTAAAATAATCCAGAAAGGGTTGAACATTTCTCTCCCATTTCAACCCCCTTTAATAAACATTTAATAGTTGTAAAAAAAAAACACAACAGTTTTATTAGTATATTTGGAACCTCTTTAGCGAAATACACATTGTATATAATAGAAATATGTACATTTTCTTATATATGAGAACCTAAATTTCTTCTAGGAATAATGTACATAGATTTTTAATGTATGTATTTGTGATAACTTTCGGTTGCTCGGAGATCCTATTAAATTCTTTGTTCAGTCTATTCAGAATAGGTAAAGCTGTATTATGGCTATGTTACAGTACTTATTATATGACATGTATCCCCAAAGGCACGCTTTCCATCTTGAAAGGCAAAAAGCTACTGCACAAATAGAAGTTTTAGAGAACCTTCTACTACTAAAATATGAGGTCCATAGTAAAACATCTTCATAGTGAAAAACAGAGCAATTAAATTCTCAGTTTGATTATAAAAACAAGCATTTAGCTATCGGTAGGGGAAAATCCTACAATTTTTTTTTCAAATAAATACTTAGCAAAAGCCTAATGTAGTTTATTTTGAACATTTTTATTGCTAATTGGCATAAAAATATTGTAATCCCAAACTCCCATATGTTAATGTTATATAGAGAGAGGAGACACACACACACACACACACACACACCCCACCAAGCCAAAGTTTTCAGAAAACAGTTGTTAACATTTCTTTATGTGAAGTACTTACAGAGATATCATCTTTTATGATCTATTCATTTTTTTTCTGTTTCATTTTTAAAAATTGATGTCACAGCCTTGAGCCATTAATGGGTCATGACTAACAGCTAGAATATACTGAAAAAGTGAATGTTGGAAAAGGATTCATGGCACGAAGGTCAACAGGAGGTGTATTTAATGGGTAGCTGTACTTTTTCATTCCTGTTGTCAAGTGACAACCCAAACACTATAATGATCAACTGAGCTATTCTTTGCATCTATACAGTTTTGTGCCAAGGAGAGATGAGCCGAGATTCCTAGAAACATTTCCATTATCTGTAGAAAGTAAAAGTATTGTTCTAACTAGCATTTTAATTAAATAAAGGAAAATGCTTTTGGAAATGTACCTTGAAAAGTGCTATGATGAGACCTGGACCTTGTTAGCTGGCACTGAAGCTTCCGAGAAAAGATAACTCCTTCTTCCTCCCTCCCTCTTTCTCTTTGTCTGTTTCTCTTTACTTCTTCCATGGAGATAAACTATTTAGAGCAATTACTCATTCTCTTGCGTTGCTACAGTGTCTAGGACCTCCAGTTACATTAGAAGATGATGGGAGTCGACATCTTTGCAGAGTTACCAATCTCAACTTTCCAACATAACTTTTCATCCATAGGTATCCACACATAGGTTCTTTATCAGATTGCGAAAGTTTCTTTCTACTTCTAGTTACTGAGAGCTCTCATATGAATGGATGTTAAGCTTGAGTAAGTACTTTTTCTCTATAAATTCATATCATTATATGATTTTTTGTTTCCATTAATGTGGTAATGTATACTAATTTATTTGAATGTCAAACCAACCTTGCATGCATAGTATGAATCTTTTTTGTGATATCTATGTATCTATCTATATTTTGATGTATTACTAAAATTTCACTAAGAGTTTCTTCATCTATGTTCATGAGAGATAATGGTCTGTAGTTTGCTGTTCTTTTAGTGCCTTTGTCTGATTTTGATATCATGAATTGAGAAGTGTTTCTTCCTTTTCTATTTGTGGAAGATTTTTTAAGAGTAGATTTTAGGGTGCCGAGTGGTTCAGTCGGTTAGGCGTCCCATTTTGGCTTAGGTCATGATATCACAGCTTGTGAGTTCAAGCCTTGTGTCGTGTTCTGTGCTGACAGCTCAGAGTGAACCTGGAGCCTGCTTCAGATTCTGTGTCTCCCTCTCTCTCTGTCCCTCCCCCGCTCACACCCTCTCTCTCTAAAAAATAAATAAAATATTAAAAAATATTTAAAAAGAGTAGATTTTAGTTTTCTTTAATCTTTGGTAGAACTCACCAGTGAAGCCAACTGGACCTGAAATATTCTTCGTTGAAAAGCTTTAAAGTGTGAATTCAATTTATTTAACATATGTTATTCTATTTAGTTTATTTCATATGAGTGAGCTTTGGTAGTTTGTGTCTTTCAAAAATTTGTTCATTTTAACTAAATTGGAAAGCTTTATTGGAAATTGTTTATAATATTCTCTTATTCTTTTAAAATTTAAACTTTCCAATGGCTTTATATTTAGAGAAAAGTTGCAAAGATAGAACAGATAGTTTCTATATATCACATACCATTTCTCCTATTAATATTTTATGTCATTAAGTATTTATTGCTTTATTTTTGCTAACGACTTTATTTCAAACAAAAATTTAAAACTTGAGAGATTACTATTGTCTGTCACAACTAATGAACCAATTATGATACATTATTATTAACATTTATTTATTTTTTGAGAGAGAGAGAGAGAGAGAGAGAGAGAGAACACCAGGGAGGGGCAGAGAGAGAAAGGGAGTCACAGAATCTGGAGCAGGCTCCAGGCTCCGAGCTGTCAGCACAGAGCCCGATGTGGCGCTCAGACTCACAAACTGCGTGATGCATTATTATTAACTAAAATCCATACTTTGAGTTCCACTAGTTTTGATGCTGGCAGGCTGGGTCCAAGGACCCAGAAGGGGTCCCACAGGACCAGCCAAAAGGGTCGCTGGTTGCATGCAGGATAGAAATCAAAGGGGAACCAGCAGGAGGTGAAAAAAGAGTTCATTGAAGGTATATAGTGAGCAGATACAGACAAGAGTGGGAGACTCAGAAAGGAAAGGAGAGAGCCTTGTCTTTGCCTGGGGTCTGGAGGTTTTTACTGAGGACAGTGGTCTGGTATTTGTGTCCTCTCAGACATCCAGGAACCAGTTAGAACAAAGACAGGGCACAGGTGTTACTCTTTGGAGCCAGGGGGCCTTGGCATTGAAAGCTCTAGCTCTGGTGGTCTCAGATGTGCGTGCAATGGCTTCCTTCCTTTAGTCACTTTCACCTGGTCCTTCTTAGATGTTATCTATTTTAAAGAAATCATTAAGGGGCGCCTGGGTGGCGCAGTCGGTTAAGCGTCCGACTTCAGCCAGGTCACGATCTCGCGGTCCGGGAGTTCGAGCCTCGCGTCAGGCTCTGGGCTGATGGCTCAGAGCCTGGAGCCTGTTTCTGATTCTGTGTCTCCCTCTCTCTCTGCCCCTCCCCCGTTCATGCTCTGTCTCTCTCTGTCCCCAAAATAAATTAAAAAAACGTTGAAAAAAAATAAAAAAAAAATAAAGAAAGAAATCATTAACTCCTTGTCCCTTAAAAGGAGAAGTATACTATTTGCATTATGAGGCATCTGTAAAGTGGGGGTGCAGGTCCTAGCAAGGACAGAAGCAGGAAAAGGAGCAAAAAGCAGGTTTTTATGGAGTCCTTTGTGTTCTCTGTGCCACTTTCACCCTAATCCTCTTTTTCTTTTCCAAGATCCCATCTAGGATACTACATTGCATTTAGTTATCATGTACCTTTTGTGTTCCGCTAGGCTGTGACAGTTATCAGACTTTGGTTTGGGTGATCTTGACATTTTTGAGGAGTACCGTTCAGGTGTTCCATAGAATGTTCCTCAGTTTGTGTTTGTCTCATGTTTTTCTCATGGTAAAACTGTGGTTATGGGAGGACAACAGAGATTAAGCATCATTCTCAACATTTTATCAAAGGTACATGTTACCAACACAATCTGTCCGAGAAAATATAAAGCATGTTTACATTTATTTATGTATCTGGTATGTTTAGCTCAATTATATCATAGTATTCTGTTATCTTCCTGTGCATGTTAAATTCACTGTGGTTCTTTTTGCGGTCTTTGTGTCTCCCTGTCTTTCTCTCTTTTCATTTTGTTCTCAATCTCAGGCTTGTAGACTCACTCTCTTGCTTTCTTGCGCTCTCTTTAAAAAACAAAAAAGGAAGATTTTTCATATTTAGGACATTTTCTGTATATGGAGTGGTTACCTTTATTTTAAAATACTGCCTGGAATGGCTTTAGCCCTCTCTTTCCTTAGTTATACTTTTTCAACTCGTCTGCTTTGACTTTTATCATTGGGTTTCTACCAGTTACCTGTGAGCAAACAAGAAGCTTATTCTAGTTTCCCCTACCTTGTTCGATTCCACTACCGTTTAAAAAAGAAAATCTTGATTTCTGTAACTAAACTAATGTGAGTTTGCTCCTTGGTGAGTTACAGGTAGAGATTACACCAGGTGGGGTTGTCACACAAAGGAAACTTTATACACAGCAAATAAGGAGATCATGGGGAATAACTTTCAAAGCTGTGACTCTCCCAGTGGAGGTGAGTGGGTTCCTTTTATTAAGGGTTAGGATGAATATTGAGAAAGGTTAGCTTTGTCATTGCTTCTAAAGGTGGGCATAAGGTTTCTTAGAAAACAAGTCCTATATTTGGGTAACACAATGTGTTATGGTAATGAGGCTTGTGCTCCCCGCAGGGGGGAGACTTTAACATTATAATGAAGACAGAACTGTTGGAAAGGGCTGTGGGTGTGCTCCCAGAGCAGGTATAAACTGAATGGGGTCCTGGGCTCCCTTATCTCAGGTAAGAAAGGAATGCAGGGCCTTGCTTACTTTTGGAATAGCACTGGGAGTCTTAACCACTGATTTATTGTCTCTGCCATGGTTAGGCTATTTCCAGGCCTGGTAGAGAGGGTTAGCTTTTGCATTCCCTTTGTTCCCTTGGAATCCTTAACTACGGAGTGTTTTTGCTTTTCTAATTCTGACGTGTTCTAGGAAGTTGTGTAAGAAGTGCACTAGGGCAGGGGCGCCTGGGTGGCGCAGTCGGTTAAGCGTCCGACTTCAGCCAGGTCACGATCTCGCGGTCTGTGAGTTCGAGCCCAGCGTCAGGCTCTGGGCTGATGGTTCGGAGCCTGGAGCCTGTTTCCGAGTCTGTGTCTCCCTCTCTCTCTGCCCCTCCCCCATTCATGCTCTCTCTGTCTCAAAAATAAATAAATGTTAAAAAAAAATTAAAAAAAAAAAGAAGTGCACTAGGGCAAGTAGAGATGGTAAGACATAGGTCAAGGAAAATAGCTAGAGACCCAACGACCTCACTTTCTTTTTCTGGGTGATGGGGTTCTTGAGCAAACAGCTAAGAAAAAATTCTTGTGACATCTTTGGTGCAAAAAGGTGATTTTTTAAAGCACAGGGACAGGACCCATGGACAGAAAGAGCTACACTGGGGTTGTGAGGAGTGATTGATTATATATTTTTAAGTTAGTGGGGGTTAGGGATAGGAAAAGTCTCTAAAGAATTTGAAAGCAAGGCTTTCAGGACTTTGAAGGGCTAGCTACTGTTCAGATAAGGTTACTTTTAGTCTTTTTTTTAAATTTTTTTTTTTCAACGTTTATTTATTTTTGGGACAGAGAGAGACAGAGCATGAACGGGGGAGGGGCAGAGAGAGAGGGAGACACAGAATCGGAAACAGGCTCCAGGCTCGGAGCCATCAACCCAGAGCCCGACGCGGGGCTCGAACTCACGGACCGTGAGATCGTGACCTGCCTGAAGCCGGACGCTTAACCGACTGCGCCACCCAGGCGCCCCTACTTTTAGTCTTTAATAAAACAAGACCATTAAGGAAGTAAGGCAGCCATGAGTTCCTTGAGGAAGGTCACATTCTGCATGTTTCAGGTGTCTGTCAGTGGGCTGCAGGCTGTAAGGAGGTCTAATTTAAGCTACATTTCTCTTGACTGTGTTTCCCTCCCTGGCTCTTTCTGCTTACATTTCGACAGTGTGAGAATTTATAATAGCCTTTATTCTTCATCAGTTCTTGTCCCCATTTTTATTTTAATCTTATATCCATAATCAAATACATTTCCTTGCCTACCACCCATTCTTTAGGGTCCAAAGTCCTCTCTTGATTAGGGGCACCTGAGTAGCTCAGTGGGTTAACATCCCACTTTGTCTCAGGTCATGATCTCATGGTTAGTGAGTTGTAGACTTCATTGGGCTCTGTGCTGACATATCAGAGCCTTGAGCCTGCTTTGGATTCCGTGTCTCCCTCTCTCTCTGCCCCTCCCCTCTTTCTCTCTGTCCCCTCCCGCTTTCTCTCTGTCCCTCCCCCTTTTTCTCTTTCTGCCTCTCCTCCATTGATGCTCTGTCTCTGTCTGTCTCTCTCTCTCTCAAAAGTAAATAAACATTAAAAAAAAAGTCCTCTCGATTGAATAAAGTGTATTCTCCATTGCATTCCTAGGGAAGGCTTGTGAGTTTAGTCAGCTGAGTTCTGCATTTCTGTTGTTTTGATATCTTGTTGACAGTTCAACTGGTTTTTTTTATTTTTATTTTTTTTAATTTTTGAATGTTTTTTTAAATTTATTTTTGAAGGAGAGAGAGCGAGAGAGCATGAATGGGGGAAGAACAGAGAGAGAGGGAGACACAGAATCCGAAGCCAGGCTCCAGTCTCTGAGCTGTCAGCACAGAGCCCGATGCGGGGCTTGAACCCACAAACTGTGAGATCATGACCTGAGTGGAAGTTGGACGCTTAACAGACTGAGCCATCCAGGCGCCCCTCAACTGGTTTTTAAATCTTGTCTTAGCACTCTGTGCTCGCAGAGTTTTGTTTTTGTTTTGTTTTTAATTTTGACCATTCTCTTCTTTATATGCTGTTGTCTAGAAGTTTGATATCACTGATTTTCTTTCCTTTGTAAGTGACTCGGTCTTTGCCTGCAGGCTCAAATAACTTTTTTTTTTTTTAAATCCTATCTTACAGTCTAGTAATTTTACTAGGATGTATTTTGGGGTTGAATGTTCTGCCAATTTTTTTTTCACTAATGGGCCCTTAGAGTGTACAGATTCAGACCTTTTATTTTTACAGAGTTTTCTTGGAGTATAATTTTAAATATAATGTTTCATTGTTTTCTTTTTCTTCTCCAAGAAATCCAGTTACATATATATGGCTTTTCTTTGCCTTTATTCTGTATCTGTCACTTTTTATCTGATGCATTTCACCTCTTCTATGCTTTTATTTTTATTCTCGTGGCTTTTCTCATGCTACTTCTCAATGTCTCTTAGTATATTTTCCATTGAATCTGCTTTCCCTTAGTCACCTTGAAATTTACATTTTTCTACTGAGTTAATTTTTTTTTCCTTTTTCCCATTTCTGAGCATGCAAAAATTTCATTTCACATCTTCCTGGGTTTTTTTTTTCCCTCCCATTTCCCTCCCCATTAATTAATATTTACTTACTTATAAAATCTCTAGCATACCCTCTCATATCTGCAAATGCTTTTTTAAGTTATTTCATTTTTCTTGGGTATTGCTACAAGTTTTTGCTGTTGTTATTTTGTGACTCCCCGCCCCCCCCCACCTTATTGTTGTTTTGAAGGATATTTTCTTCAGCTGAACTAATTCTCAACTTTTGTTTTCATCTTAGAGTAGCTTTGTAAGGGTGTTACTTTCCAGTTTTATTCATTTTAAATGTCTTATTTTTTTAGTGTTTATTTTTGAGACAGAGGGAGAGACAGAGTGTAAATGGTGGAGGGGCAGAGAGTGAGGGAGACACAGAATCCAAAGCAGGCTCCAAGCTCTGAGCTGTCAGCACAGAGCCCCATGCACGGGCTTGAACTCACTAACCACGAGATCATGACCTAAACTGAAGTCAGATGCTTACTGACTGAGCCACCCAGGTGCCCCTAAATGTCTTATATATTTTTAAACCATCAGTAGAGAGCATCTGAATGCTCTGGGTGAAGGACTTGGGTGAATGAACTGGGTGAAGGACTTGGTAGTGTTACTGTGTTTCTTACATTGAGAGTTATCTTCATCCGTAAAGTGAAACAGTTTCTTCATTGCTTGGCACATTTCTTTGGGATGGGGGATGTTGATGTGCATTCTGATTTTTATCATTTTTTTTTCCTTAATTTTCTTTCCTTTTTTTTTTTCTTTTGTACTCTGCCTCCAACTGGTATCTTCTGTTTGCAAGTTGTTTTACTTTTTCCCCCGAGCAGCAATGCTTCTCAAGGCTGACAACCTCTGATTCTTTAGTAGTTAACATTCTGATCAATGGGGCACTAAACAACAGCATGATAATATTTAACCAATTTCTGCAAAGTCTGTGCTTCATCCAAAGAAGTACATACACTAAACATATACGAAAAGTAATGTACTTTCTGTTATACTAGTCAGATTTCAAGAATATGGATTTATTTACTCAAACAATATACCATGACAATCTACCAGCACTAATAAGAGATAACAAGTAAAATGAATCCCCAGACTTACGTTCTAAAAGATCCAAATAATAACCCACTGGTTGTAGTGTCACAATATTTGTTTTGGAGGCCAGATTTATAGTTATTTTGCCTTAGTTCACACATCAATTGTGGAGAAACAAAGATAAGTATTTTGCTATTAAGCTGAGAGGAGCTACAATACCACAGCCAAGAAAAAACAATTGGTTCTAGCACTCAAAAAGATTCAGAATGAATGCTAGTCTTCTATGTTATTTGTATTAGATTCTGTAATTGCACTACAAGTGAAATATTTTCAAGAACAAATTATTTTTCCCTAGCTGGTATTACACAGAGGGGACCATTTTCAAATGGATCTAGATAATAATATGAATAGTGTTCTCAGTAAAATCCAGTGGTGAGTCAATTATTCCATGTACTGTTCACAAACATTTTTAAATGCTTATACTTTGAACATCCTTGACTTCCTTTAATATATATATATTAATATATATATATATATATATATATATATATATATATATATATACCTTCTTAGAGTGCCCTACAGATGGAGGCATGCTGAGTATATTTACTTTTATATTTTCTTCATGTTTTGTAAGAAATATGTGTCAGTTTGGCTGTGTCCTAACTTTAGAAACTTCAGTCTAAGGTAAACATAGCAATCATAAAAACACCAACTCAGTTATTAAATTAATATCCATAATCTAAGCTCCAGTGCATCCAGAGATATACCTTAATATTTTGAGCCTGAATGAGTCACTTATCATATATTAAAAACATTTCAAAAGTGTATTAAGGATAATAGCAAACCAAGCAAATTAAAAACCAAAAATTAAAAACCAAAAATTCTGAGGACACCTCACTTGCAGCCATCTGTGAAATTCCTCACAACTGTCTGAAGAAACATTAGTATGGGATTATTTTTTGTCTCTACTGAGACAGTATTAATCTTAAAGTACATCAATAAGTATGGGCCTATTTATACTCTTTGCACTGTTAGTAATGATGTTTCTGTTCCCTTTACCTTCCCATTGTTTTTGTCAGAGTGACCTCTTCTTCAGATTCGGTTTCAATACCTTCTATCTGCAAATGATAGACCTATTCTCAGTGATTTAGCATCTAATATGTTGCGTGGCAATTAATCATTTAATAAATATTGAAGTAAGCCTATAACACTTTATTTTATTCTCCTTCAGAATACAACCAAAAGGAGATAAAAAGTACAGAATGGGGAATATAGTCAAAGATATTGTCATAATGTTGTGCGGTGACAGATGGTTACCACATGTATGGTGGAGAGCTCTGAGTAATGTGGAGAATTGTCAAATCGCTGTGCTGTCTACCTGCAACTAATACAGCATTGCTTGTCAACTGCACTAAAATAGTTTTATAAAAAATGCAAAAATAAGTTTATAAAATGGTACATCACTCATGTATCCTCATTCAGAACACATATTAATATTGTGATATTTACTTCAGTTTTTTTTTTTCTTCACAAAGCATGAGCAGAGCGCAGTTCAATTGAAGCCTCATGTGTTTCCACTCACAGGGATAACTTTTTTTTTCTTTTAATGTTTATTTATTTCTGAGAGAGAGACAGAGTGTGAGCCAGGGAGGGTCAGAGAGAGAGAGGAAGACACAGAATCGGAAGCAGGCTCCAGGCTCTGAGCTGTCAGCACAGAGCCCGACGTGGAGCTTGAACCCATGAATAGTGAGATAGGATGCCCAACTGAGGAGCCACCCAGGTGCCCCCCGCAGGGATAACCTTTGATCTTTCTCTGATGTAACCATTATTGTGAATTTGATGAGTATTCTGCCTTCTATATTCTTTTGTTCTGCATGTTTTTTATAAACACTATATACCATTATTTACTGTTCTTTAGCTTAGCTAAATAATAAGGCACATTTAATGATAAATTGTTTTATGACTTATTTTCATAAATTATTTTAAGATTATATTAAGATTGATTAATCCTGATGTCTCTATATAAAATGTACCTACTTTGTTGCTATAATGTCTAACATACACATTTTTATGTACTTGCAGGCTGATTGAATTTTGGTAGATTTCTGAATGTTTCTTTTTTTTTAATTTTTTTTTAACGTTTATTTATTTTTGAGACAGAGAGAGACAGAGCATGAACAGGGGAGGGTCAGAGAGAGAGGGAGACACAGAATCGGAAGCCGGCTCCAGGCTCTGAGCTGTCAGCACAGAGCCCGACGCGGGGCTCGAACCCACATACCGTGAGATTGTGACCCCAGCCAAAGTCGGACGCTTAACTGACTGAGCCACCCAGGCGCCCCTGAATGTTTCCTGATTACTAAATGTTAAGCAATGGGTCTCATTAAATACATTTCCACGTACAAATGTACAAAATTTTCCATAGGAAATTTACCTATAAATTAGTTAAGTCTCTTTTAAATGGATGGCATGACAGAGTATGTGCATTTTCAACTACAAGATATTTTTGCTAGTGCTAGTGTCATTTTGTATTCTAAGCATTTTATAACATTGAATGGCACTAGAACCTGTGTATAAGACATTTTCTTTACTTTTGTAGGTGCTTACAAAAAATTATTTTGGAATTTTTTTGCCAAATTCTATACTTGATATGGAATCTACTTCCTTAAAATTTGATTTCTCTAGTTATTGTATATTTACTTTATTAATTGCCTCTTTTAAAAATCACTTATTTTGTTACTGATTTTTAGGAATTTATTCTTTCAACAAAACTTATTCAAATAACACATCGAGTGCCTTCTATGTTCAAGGCACCATTGTAGGTTATAAGATTACAGCAGCAAATAGTACGAAGCCCTTGTCATCGCAGATTTAATGTTCTAGTAGAGAAACAGAAAATAATAGGATGAATAGGTGAAACTTAGAGTGGAAGTATATAAATTTCTTGAGAAAGAACATTCCAGAGAGAGGATACATCGAGTGTAGGGATTTGAGGCAGGAACATGCTTGGCCTCTCTAGGAACAGTAGGGCTGTGATAAAGGAGCAGTCATTGAAGGCAAGGTTGGAAAGACAACTGGGGTTGGACGTGCTAATGACATTAGACTTTAAATGTGTTGACAAATTATTGATGAATCTCAAGGAGTGAGACATGATCTGTTTGCATTTTAAACAAAGATCTAGATCATTGGTTTTCAAGGCAGTGATTTTTGCCCTCCAGGAAACATTTGGCGATGTGTGCATAATTTTTTTTTCCTTAAACAACCAGATGGGTGCTAGTGTCATCTCGATGGTAGAGGTAAAGGATGCTAATAAATATCCTAAAATGCACAGAGAAACCAGCCCCCTCCCAACAAATAGTTATCTGGCCCAAAATGTTAATACTGCTGGATTGAATACTCTGTTCTTATCATCTATCAATACAATATCAGTGTATTGAGAGTATTATCTATTAGGATAAAGCAGTTACCCATTTGCTGGTGCTTTCATTTTGAACTTTGCACTAGCTGATCTCTATTTTTTTTTCATTTTAGGTTAAAATGCAACATATTTGGGAAAAAATTACATGGCGATTTTAGAGTAATTGACAATTTTGTGACATTATACCTTTCCATAAAAAATGTGGAGTACAAGTACCACATTTCTCTGTTTTATTTGTTCTCATACATATGTGTGTACACATAAATATGTACGTGCACATACATCTGTGTGATTTTTATACAAATTCACTAGAATAGCACATACTGTTTTGTATACCTCTACTCTAGAACTTGACATGTTTTATAATACTTCTTTAGTTATATATTTTCCCCTTTCAGACTGTAAATATAATGAAGTCAGGTGTAGTAGTATACTAATCTCAGTGATGGAAATCCAAGATATGCTTATTAAATATTTGTTAAGTATTTTGAGGTCCTCAAAAAACAGGTATATGGGGTGTTTTCCAGTTACTTTTCCACCATAGCAATTAAGATTGTGTTTTGGAGAAGAAAATATCAAATAAGTATAAGAGAACCAGGATAACAGGGTGAATGTCTCAAGGCTGACTTGATTAAGATGAAGTACAATAATGATCAAATATAAGAAGATGAGATGACCCATTGCCATATTCCTGACTCAAGGCATCTAGAATTTACTCCCCCCCTTGACATAGTATATTTTAATTTCAGTATGTAGTATTAACTTTGGCAACTCGCCTTAGTGTCTACCCTAAGTTAATGCCCACAGTGCCTAAAATATGCAGTCTAACCCATTGCTCATGGCCTCCTGAGTAAGGAGTGTTTGGAGTAGACAGTGACACAGCTCTTTTATAATTACTGCATAAGTGATTCATGACCCTTCTTCACAGGTTCTCTTTAGTTATTTGTGTAAAAAACAACTTTGTGGTCTAATTAATCTGTCCACAGTACTTCACTCTTCACTTTTTTCCTCATTTTTCATCTTACTTTTATCATTTTTTTAGTATAGTTGACACACAATGTTACATTAGTTTCAGGTATACCACCTCTCAGAATCCCATACAGATAACTTAGTTCAGAAGGACAAGGTTGCACTCACAACCACAAGAACTTTAGAGATGGAAAAGTACCAGCCATTCCACAGCTGTGAAGGTTCATCCATGAAAGTTATACCAAGCTTTTCTCTCATCAACCCTTTGGCTATGCCTTTATCCCCAACAAAGAAAAAAACAATAAAAAAAAAGACCAGAGGCTCATAAACTGTATAGACAAGTATATTTTGGCAACATATATACAAAAAGAATGGAGGAATCTCGAAGTTACTATCAATAAACACTCCTGTTAGGAAGGGGAATGATGGAAGACTTATAGAACACACTAGTCCATAGAAATTCCAAAATCCCAGTGGCAGATTTCCCAGGTATCATTACTTTAAGGATAGGAAGTTCTTTGATTAAGCCCTGATTTTCCTTCTTTAGAGGAACTTCCCAGTGTATTTTTTTCTATACCTCTTGACTCTGCTGCTCTGCAAAATTCTTCCTTTGCCTTTATCCTACTAGGCCGCTGCTGAAAGATCAATGAACACTTTCTTACTGATGGTTGAGCAGTTTCCTTAGCCTGCTTCTGGTCTGCTGACAGTTGAAGGACCAGCGGTATTTTCATGACTTGAATGGTCTAGAACTCTTTAAAGCAGGTTGGCAGTGCATTTGCAAGTATACCTTTCTCAAAAAAGTTGGAGTTTTCTATGATTTGATAGTAGTTAACTCTTTATACTAAAGCTGTACTTACCATTCTTTTTGAGACGTTTCTCTTTTACATTTAATTACTCTTTTTGAGATATGTTTCTCTTTTACATCTAATTATAGCCTATTTGAGTTCATTCACTGGGCTACCCATGTCATATTCTTGTCTTGGCAATAGAAAAGCCCAAGAAAAGAGGCATATTTGTGCAAAATTATTTTAAGCCTCTGTTTAGATTATGTCCAATAACATATTCACCAAAGCTAGTTACATGTCTATCCATAATATCAGACAAGCACAGAAATACATTCTTCCCATGTAGGTCAAAGGGAGGTAGTGAATATTTGTTGAATTTAATATATGAATAATTTAACATACTACACCTATGATAGAAGTGGTAAGCAGCATATATTCAAGGTTCCAGGGCTAAAAGGAAAGAACCAATATCTAGTCACTGTAGTGATTAATTGAATTAAAGGCTGAACAAATCCTACATTTGGTGATGTCACAGTTAGTGACAGAGACTAATTGCCCTATAGGGTTCAGGAATTAGTCATTCTTATTGGCAGAGCAATAGATACAATGGAAAGAATGGAGTAAGACCAAATTTGGATGAAATAATCTATGTGGCTTTGTACAAGTTATGAACCAATCTGTATCTAGTTCTTTTTTTTAATTTTTAAAAATATTTATTTTTGAGAGAGACAGAGCATGAGTGGGGAGCGGCAGAGAGAGAGAGAGAGAGAGAGAGAGAGAGAGAGAGAGACAGAATCTGAAGCAGGCTGCAGGCTCTGAGCTGTCAGCACAGACCTGACAAGGGACTTGAACTTATGAACCACGAGATCATGACCTGAGCCGAAGTCAGATGCTTAACCGACTGAGCCACCCAGGTGCCCTTCCTGTTTAGTTAAATATGAACACTTACTGCCTACCTTATGTGATGCTATAGTGAATATATGTATTTCAGAATATACTATACAGAAAAAATATACATATATATACAGAGATATCGCTACACATTTTATTCTTATTTAAATGTTACATCCTCCAATTTCCACTTTTAGCACACGGAATGCCTGAATTTGATTTCTTTTTAGCTGACAAAGAAGATTGAATTTCAAAGAGAATTTTTGTTAACCCCAATAGATACAGTGAAGTATACAGTAGTAGTAGTAAGAGAAAGGGAAAATGTTATAAATGAAAGTCTTATATAATTAGAAATAATTATTTAATGTGATGGTAGATAAAATTGAGTACATCCTGGGCTGTGATCGGGGAAATACCTTAAGCTCCACTGTGCATATTCAATCTACATCTACAGTGAATATTTATACCAACTTTAATTATCACACTGGAGATTTATAAATCAGGTTTCGGATTATATTCTTTCTCTAAGGGGGGAAAAAGAGATAAATCGTTAAACTCTGTGATGAAGAAAGAACTATAGACCAATTTTCATGCAAAAGGCATAAAATCTTAGTACATCAATCTGCACAATGCATTGAAAAAAAATACAATTCACAAAGTTCTGTGTTAAACGGGCATTTTGGGCATAGGCCTAAATAAATATCCTCTTCTTGTAGCCAGTATGTATGATGTTGTATAAAATGTACAAATGCACACATATACATTAAAAACTGTGTGTTTGCATTTAATAAAGAGAAAAATGGAAAGGAAGCCCTTGGTGGTGAGTGGGAGGTGAGGCTGCATTGCCCTAGGGATCTGATATCACTGTTAGGGGCTACAGATTCAATGCCAAAAGAGAATCAGCATTAGCTCCATGTACATACGAAGCAGGAACTCTGGGATCCATGTTCACTTCTTGTAATGAAGCTGGAGGTGAGGTTTAGGGCCCCAAGCAATAGGTAGTATCAGTTATGTTCCCAGGAAAACATTTCTTGGTGCTGGAAGTATGAATAATTTTTCTGAGACATGACAGAGTCTCTAGTAACTAAAGACTTTTTAAAATCTATTTCCAAGTAAGTGTTCCTCAGAAAGCTCTTCATAACAGTGATCAGAAAACCATTCATATGTAAGATACATCTGCAACAAATTCCAATGATTTAAGGTTATACAGAACGTATCTTTGACCAGAATGAAAAACAAAACAATTGTCAACATCAAAATGAGAGCAAAATGACCAATCAAGCAAATAAACAACAACAACAACAACAACAACAACAAATATATATATGCATATATATATATATATATATGCATATATATGTGTGTTTCCACATATATGTGCATATATATATGTATATGTATATATAAACAAAAAATATATACATGCATACACACACAACAAAGTAAGCTTCTATGTAGTCCCTGGGATAAAACAAAAGCCATAGTTAAGACTGAAATGTTTGTATTATTTTTGTTTTTTAAAAAAATTTTAGCTTACTCAGATTCAGTAGATTTGTAATTAGAAGCAAACTCAGCCTTAAATGCACTTTTAAGACTATATGTATATTTGAAAATGAATAAGCTAACCATTATACCTAAAAAAATCTGAGAAAAAAAATCAACAGACTCAATTTTAGGAAAGAAAAATAAAGGAAATAAAACAAATTAAAGTTTACTGAAATAGAATAGGAAAAAACCTAGAAATCAATGAAATAGAATTGAAGGATCCAAAAATAAATCCATACATATATTGTCAATTGATTTTTTAAGACTGTGCCAAGACAGTTAAATTAGGGAAAGAACAGTTTTTTTCAGTACATTGTACTGAGCCAACTGGATATCCACATGTAATAAATTGAATTTAAACTCATATCTTATGCCACATACAAAGATTAACTTAAAACGGATCAAGGACCTAAGTGTAAATATAAAACAATAAGACATTTAGAATAAAATAGGTATTATCTCTGCAGTGGTGAGTTATGGAAAGTTTCTCCAGATATGCACTATAATCACAAATATAATTAGAAAAAAATAGGTGAATTGAACTGTGTCAAAATTGGAAAATTTTGTGCTTCAAAGGACACAAGAAAGTAAAAAAAAACGACAAAATGTGAAAAATATATTTACAAACCACATATCTATTAAGAGACTTGTATCTAGAATGTACAAATAACTCTTAGCTCAACAATTTAGAAGAAATGACTCAAAAACAGGCAAAGAATTTGATTAGTCGTTTCTCAAAGAATATATTCAAATGATTATAAAGCACATGAACAGATTCTCAATGTCATTAGTCAATATGGAAATGCAAATCAAAAACCACAACACTTCCTATTCACAAGGATGACTACAGTTAAGGAGACAGACCAATAACAAGTGGCAAAGGTACTGAGAAACTGGAATTTTCAAACATTGCTAATATGAATGCCAAATAGTGAAGTCACTTTGGTAAAGAGTTTGTTGGTTCCTCAAAAAGTTAAACATAAAGTTGCCATATGACCCCAACAATTTCATTTCTAGGTATATACCCCAAAGAACTGAAAACAAGTTCCCACAAAAACTTGTACATGAATTTTCATAGCAGCATTATTTGTAATGGCCGAGGAGTGAAAACAGCATAAACACGTATCAACTGATGATAAATACAATGTGATCTATCCATACAATGGAATATTATTACCTGTAAAAGGGAATGATGTACTGATATATGCTAGGACTTGGGTAAAGCCTGAAAATGAAATTGCTCAATGAAAGAAGCCAGGCGCCACAGACCTTATATTGTATGATTCTGTTTACACAAAATGTCAAGAATAGCCAAATCTATAAAAACCTAAAGTAGATTAGTGGTTGCTTAGGCCTGGGAGAGCCTCACTCATTGTGAGTGAGAGGTTTTTTGGGATGATGGAAATGTTCTCAACTTAGATCAGTGTGATGGTTGCACAATTCTGTCAGTATACTAAAAACAACTGAATTGTGGACTATCAGAGGGTGAATTTAATATCTGAATATCTCAATAGAGATATTTTTAAGTTAATAAAATGTAAATAAACACAATAGAGCTAATATGAACTCACCCATTATATTGTTTGTGTGTGTGTGTGTGTGTGCACATATGTGTATGAGAGAGCAAGAAAAGAGAGGAAGACATCTATTTTACTTAGCATTATGTTTCTCAAGTGGTTCCATATTGTATTGGTATCTCATTCCTTTTTGTAACTCGTATCAGTGTTTCATTCTTTTTATTGACGAGTATTATTCTATGGTATGGACATGCCACATTTTTTTAATCCACTCACAAGTTGATGGATATTTTTCAATTTTGGCTATAATAACAATGCTGCTACAAGCATTCATATCCAAGTCTTCATGTGGACATATGTTTTCATTCCTCTGTTAGAGTCTTTGTAATGAAATTGCTGTTTATTTTTTAATGAGTGCTTATGTGTAACTTTGTAAGAAACTGAAAGATTGGGGTCAAAATGATAGTGGTTGTAGTTTATCCATATCCTCACCAATTCTTGGTATCATATGTATTCTTACTATAGCCAGTGGACGTATCACATTGTGGTTTTACATTACATGTCTAATGACTAACAATATAAGCACCCTTTCATATACTTATTAGCCAGTTATATGTCTTACTTTTTGTTAATATTTTTAAATGTTTATTTTAAGAGAGAGAGAGAGAGAGAGAGAGAGAGAGAGAGAGAGAACGAACAAGCAAGGGAGGGGCAAAGAGAGGGAGACAGAAAATCCCAAGCAGGTTCTGCACTGTCAGCACAGAGCCCATCTTGGGGCTTCATCTCAGGAACTGTGAGATCATGACCTGAGCCAAATCAAGAGTCACATATTTAACCAATGAAGCCACCCAGGTACCCCAGTTGTATCTTATTTTGTGAAATACCTAGTCAAATGTTTTACTAAATTTTAATTGGATAGTTAACTTCTTATTTTTGTGTTGTAAGTATTCTTTTTTTTTAGTTTGTTTTATTATTTAATATTGAGAGAAGACAGACAGAGAGAGAGAACCCCAAGCAGGCTCCTTGCTGTCAGCACTGAGCTCGACATGGGGCTCGATCTCATGAACCATTAGACTGTGATCTGTGCCAAAATCAGGAGTCAGATACTCAGTCAGACACTGACTGAGCTCCCCAGGTACCCAAAATTATAAGTATTCTTTGTATATTCTGGATACCAGTCTTTATCAGACATAATATTTGTAAATATTTTCTCCCAGTCTATTAGATTTTTATTTTAATGGCTTAATTTTAAGCACAATTTGTTGATCTTTTAATGAAGTCCAACTTACCATTTTTATTTTATGATTCATGCTTTTGGTATCTAAAAATTTCTTTGCCTATTTCAAGGTCAAGAAATTTTCTCCTGTGTTTTCTTTTATAGTGTTCTTACATTTAGACTGTGATTTACTTTGAGTTAACATTTGTATATGGTGTGAGACAAGGGGTTACATTTTGTGTGTGTGTGTGTGTGTGTGTGTGTGTGTGTGTGTGTGTGTGTATTTGCCTGTGAATATACAATTGTCAATTTGTTGAATGATGCTCAGTCTTTCTCGTTGAGGGGTCTTGGCACATTTGTTAAAAATTTGTCAAAGTTAAATATAAGAGTTTCTTTGTGGACTATCAATTCAGCTCCATTAATTTATATGCCCATCCTTTTGCCAATATTATACGATCTTGAATACTATGGTTTTACAGTATGCTTTGTAATTAAGTAACCTAAGTCTTCCAACATTTTTCTTCTCTTTCAAGATCTGTTTTAACTACTCTGGGTCCTTTGCATTTCTGTATAAAGATTAAGATCAGATTGTCAATTACTGCAGAAAATCCTGTGAAGCTTTACATGAGAATTTCATGAAATATATACATCAATGGAGAAAATTGCTATTTTTATAGTGATATTTAAATTTTAAGAGTCATGAATATGGGAAGTCCATTTATTTAAATCATTGCTAACTTATCTCAGCAATGTTTCATAGTTTTCAGCATACGAATCTTATGCTTCCATTATTTAGTTTATTTCTAAATATTTAATTTAATGGCATTATTAATATAATTATCTTTTTAGTTTCATTTTCAGATTACTTGTGACTAGTGTATCATTTAGTTTGAAAGATAAGTAAGACTGTCAATTTTCTAGAACAAATTTAATACAATTTATTCAAAGATAAATATAAAATTTTAATTTATGAATTTATTTTGTTATTGTAAGGCTTTATACATATAAATGTTTATGAAATGTAATAAGACCTATTGATTTGGAGGTGCACTACGTGGGTTAATACTCTTGCAGTGGATGTGTTTATTCTTTCTTTCATGTAACTTTCTTTTTTTCTTAATATTTATTTATTTATGAGAGAGAGAGAGAGACAGAGTGTGAGTGGTGAAGGAGCAGACAGAGAGGGAGGCACAGAATCCGAAACAGGCTCCAGGCTCCAAGCTGTCAGCACAGAGCCCAACATAGGGCTCAAACTCACAAACAGCGAGATCATGACCTGAGCCGAAGTTGGATACTTAACTGACTGAGCCACCCAGGCACCCCTCTTTCATGTAATTTTAGTTTTGCCCCTAAGTGTGTTTTTTTATTATTCTATTCAAAATTATAAAAGAGTTTTCTATAGAGAAAAAGTGAGTAGATAGATTTGATGAGGTTCCAGCTATATAGCTTTCTTATTTTACATGTATGTCACAGTATCTACCATTAAATCCACTAACATAGAATGTTATATCCCTTCAATTACTAATTTACTCAAATAGGACGAATTTTAAGTATCCTAACTACTTTTCCATGTTTCGATGTGAAACTTACTTTAGGGCTGTTACAGGAGAACAGTTTCGCTTCTCTTTGATTAAAAAAAAAAAAACTGCAAATTTAATAGGTAGAGAACTATTTGCAAATGAAACTACCAGATAAAATGTACTGCAGAACTATTTTCAGAAGTCGCAGAAAATTCTCCAGCATACAGTCAAATTATAGCTGATCTGGAAGTCAGTAGACTTATACTATGTATAATTCAAGAAATAACCAAAGAATTAACTATGGTCTTAGAATCCCTATAAGCAAAAAACTCCAAGACTTAGGCAGGATTATTGGAGCAGAGCCCATAGGAGTCCACTTTAATACCTGTAAACTGTGAGCTAAACTTTCCCACAATCTTCTTAAAATTAAAGCCAAGAAGGGCGCCTGTGTGGCTCAGTTGGTTAGGAGACTGACTTCGGCTCAGGTCATGATCTTGCAGTTCATGAGTTTGAGCCCTGCATCGGGCTCTGTACTGACAGCTCAGAGCCTGGAGCCTGCTTTGGATTCTGTGTTTCCCCCTCTCTCTGCCCCTCCCCTGCTCACGCTCTGTGTCTCTCAGTCTCTCAATAATAAATAAATGTTAAAAAGAATTAAAAAGAAAAAAACAAAAAACTAAAGCCAAGAAAAGTCTTGGGCCAATAGCAATGAGGAAAACATGAGAAAAGTATTAGAAAAAAAATCTATGTACCTTCATACCAGTCTTTGTAATATGCTAAGTTAAAGGAAAAAAACACTAATATTCAAGATATATATTTGTCATAGATATGGAGACCAATTAACAAATATTTATGTTTAGGGTAAGCATTACTGTGAAGCAAGCTATAACAATTTTGATTAACCCATAGCCAAATATTTGCTATAATAGATTTATGCTTAGCTTTCTTTAGGGTCCCCATTGATAAGCATATCCAGTATTTACTGTTTTCACCTGGAAAAAAGTTTACCTGGAAATTTGTGCTTTGAAAGTTAATTTTTAGGTATAACACCAAAAGCATGATTCTTTAAAATAATTGATAAATTTTACTTTATTCAAATTAAAAACAACTTTTGGTCTCAGAAGATATCGTTAAGAGAATGGAAGACGATCCACGAACTGTGAGAAAATATTTTGAAAGCACCTGTCTGACAAAGGTCTCATATTCAATATAATTGCCCATTATGGAATTCAAATTGAAATATGAGATCCAACTCCATAACTATTATAATAACTAAAGGAAGAAAATACAGTATCAATTGTTGGCAAGGATGCAGAACAAGAGGAACATTCATGAATGCTGGTGGTAATACAAATAAGAAAGTCTTTTTTGAAAATACTTTGGCAGTTTTTTAAAAAGGCAAACATAGGTTCCTCATATGATTCATCAGTCCTCATATTAGGCATTTACCTACATGAGTTGAACACTTAGGTCCACACAAAAACCTGTTCGAAAGTGTTTATTGTAGTTTATTCATGATTGCCCAAAGCTGGAAGCAATCACGGTATCTTCACTAAGTAAATAGATAAACCAACTAAGGTATATCCACTCAATGAAATATTACCCTATGACTAAAAAAAAAAAAAAAAAAAAAAAAAAAAAAAGAACTATCAGGCCATGAAAAGACATGGATAAATCTAAAACACATATTGTTCAGTGAAGTAGCCAGTATTAAAAGGCTCTATTTTGTATTGTTCCATTTATATAACATTCTGGAAATGGCAAATCTATAATGCAGGTAAAAGTCAGTGATTTTAGGGCTTTAAGGGTTGGGGGAGAATGTTAAACTGATGAAACACAGGGGATTATTTTAGGGCAGTGATATTAGTTTGAATGATGCTATAATGTTGGATACATGTCACTATGTATTTCACAGCCCATAGAAATTTGCAGCAGAGAGAGTGAAACAATGCATGCAAATTGAAAAGAAAATATATTTATGTAGTCAGAGGATCCTAAGGCAGAATGCTGAATGTGACAAAACTATCTACTTGCATTACAAATTTATGAAAGAACCTTATTGGAGAGCATAGTCGAAGTAAGTACTGACCTAAGTAATTCAGAAATTAGTTGATAAGACTAAAGGCAAAGGAACTTCAAATAAGCACTGCATTGCAGTTTATATTCATTTCTCATAGGGGCACGTGTTAACCATTCCAATACTGCTGTACTTGTATACAGAATCTGAGCCATTAAATAAATAAATGGAGAAGGTTGGAGACAGGTCTGTCACTGTTGGAATTGGAGGCTATAAATAATCAAGGGATAAAAGCTACAATAATCCATGTGCTAATGGATTAGAGCTGAAGACACCAGTATGAACTCATGTTTAATAAATGGTTACACATAAGATTGTTTGTTTTTGTGTATATACAAAGCTTACTTTATACATATATAAGTTTTGTTGTCTCCGCTCAGCGTACCTAGAGGCAGCGGCACCACAGCAGCCATTAGCACACCAAGGATCTAGATATTGGTTTCTAATACTATTCTCTAATAAAAGGAACTAGGGTTTCTTGAAGAAATGGCTGATTCTAGAACTTAGACTAGATAGATGATATATAGATAGATAGATAGATAGATAGATAGATAGATAGATAGATAGAGGCATAGGCATATATAGAGAGATACATGGAGATATAGATTTGTCATCTATCTATATGCTTACCTATCTTTCTATTTACCTGTATCCCTAGTATCTTCTAGTGCTAGAAAACAACACAATGATAGGAGTACATAAAAGGGACATAGGAGTCAACCAAAAGAGCTTCAATGGCCAATACTGGACAATTATTTTCCTATTTTTATTGTTGTTGTTGCCTGACAGTTAATTTCTGAAGTTCCTCTGGGAGAATAAATAGGTGAGGAATTATGGATCAACATGTTATATTTTATACACATGTTCAGTGTGTCAGCCATACAGACCAAAAAATGAGAGAAAATACAGCATAACAAGATGGGCCATGTGCATACTTCATGCTGAGTATAGTTTTATATGTACTCCACAGAACTGGTGATTTGGTTTGTCTGGAACGGATGGGTGTGAAGAATAGAAATAGTATCTGGGAACCCAAAAGGAAGTATTGCGTTTCCTCTCCGCTTAGAGACAAAATGCCTATGTTAGCTTTAGTTAGGAATGTGTGTGTGTGTGTGTGTGTGTGTGTGTGTGTGTGTGTGTGTGTGAGAGAGAGAGAGAGAGAGAGAGAGAGAGAGAGAGAGAGAGAGAGAGACTGCAAGCAAGAGGGAGGGGCAGAAGGAGAGAGAGGAGAGAGAGAGGGAGGGAGGGAAGGAGAGAATCTTAAGTAGGCTCCATGCTCAGCATGGAACAAAAGGGGCATGGAACAAAAGGGGCTTGATCCCAGTGCCATGAGATCATGACCTGAGCCAAAATCAAGAGTTGGATGCTTAACTGACTGAACCACCCAGGTGCCCCAGGAATATATATTTATTTCAAAATAGCATAAAATCAGTTCCTCTTCTTTCTTAATATGAAAAGGAGACCATTTGGGGAGCACCTGGGTGGCTCAGTCAGTTGAGTGGCCAACTCATGGTTTCCGCTCAGGTCAGGATCTCATGGTTAGTGAGATGGAGATCCACATTGGGCTCTATGCTGACAAAGTGGACCCTGCTTGGGATTCTCTCTCTCTCCTTTTCTCTCTGTCCCTGCCCCACTCGCGTGCTCGCTCGCTCTCCCTCTCTCTCTCTCTCTCAATATAAATAAACATTATTTAAAAAAAGAAAAAAGAAACAGAGGCCATTTTATCAGTTTGTATGGGATCCAAACTGAGATGGACCTATAATACAAACAAGTGTTTTCAATGGGATTGGGTTTTTCTTTCTTAGGATAAATCATAGGCACAAAAATCCTATCGTTCTAAAGCTGGTTTTTCAATAGTTACACTCTGTTTTTTTCAGGTGAGGGTTTCTTCCTTTGATATCTTGTAGTCTTATATTTTAAAAGTTAAAATAGGTTTTCAAGATTGATTGGAGGGGAACGAAAAGTAAAATATAGCCTGAAACCAAACATTTAGACTTTTAAGTTATTCTTGTTTTCTTGATTTTTTTTTCTTTAAAGGTGAATGGAATTGTCACTACAGAACTATGTTTTTTATTTGTCTCTGGAATGAACCTTGGTAATTCCACAAAGGCTACTGAGAGCTTTTAAAGAACAAGAGAACTGCATGCCTCCAGGGACTTGTCAGCACTTAGTATTGCTTGTTTTCTGTTCTCTTTGTTTTCAGGAAGAAACAAACTTTAGAATTTAAACAAGAAATACAGTCCTCATTAAGTATGAGCCTATGGGGGAACAAAAGAAGCTAGAGACCTTCCACAGGACTTTTAACCAGTGGAGAACCATGTTGGGGGTTATAAAGGCCAGGAGTGTGTACTCTGATTCTTGAGAAACATTTATAGAGGTGTTAAAAATGGAGGTAAATCTGGAAAATTAAAGCCCTGTTTATTTTTCTATACCTGTTCATTGATTTAAAAGACCTACATGAAGTTAATTAAAAGGCTTGTTTTCTGGAGTCTTTGCCAGTGACTTTGTGCAGAGGGTGAGTGGGCTCCAGTAAGATTGCCCAAATCCTGAGTGTTCTCTTCACAGTTCATTATATTTATGTTGTATGTTTAGAATTTACAGTATACTTTCACTATAAGAATTTCTCTCTTCTAAAAAGCAACAAAAAAACCTTTTTCTTTTATTACCCAAATCCTGAATTTAAACCTCTTCATTAAAAAAAATGTTTTTAATGTTTATTTTTTATTTTATTTTTGAGAGACAGAGACAGAGTGTGAGCAGGGAGGAGCAGAGACAGGGAGACACAGAGTTCAAGGCAGGTTCCAGGCTCCGAGCTGTCAGCCCAGAGCCCGATGCAGGGCTCAAACTCGCAAACTGCAAGATCAGGAGCCAAGCCAAAGTCGGACGCTTCACCGACTGAACCACCCAGGTGCCCCTAAACCCCTTCGTTTTTTAAGTTTCAATTTATATGCACTCTCTACTACCAATCAACCCAGTAAAACTAATATCTTAAATATTAAGTCCATTGGCTTCTTTTCACCTTCCTACTTGACATCTCTAGAATGTGATGACTATGTTCTGAATCTCTGTCTTGGCATGGAATTTTCACTGTGTTCCGGAACCTTATTTCCACAACCCATAAGCATCTGCCCTGCGATGTCCCTTAGACCTTGCACATGCAAAACTGAAATCCTCATCTTTCCTGACAAAACTGCTGCTTTTATCTCTAAAGACATAATCCAATAATTCCACTAGGTATCATGGGGTTATCCTAGTCTCTTCCTTCTATTCTGTTTTTTCCATTTAATTGGCCACGGAGTCCTCTTGAATTTTACCATTGGCACATTTATCCAGTCAGTTACCCTTTATCTATTCCCATGGACCCTGCTCTGGCTTAGGTTCTTTCCTTCTCTCAGACCTTTCTGGTTGTTTCCTCTCATGTAGCTTTTCTAAAATTTACATTTCTAAAATTTATCATGTGATTCTGATTCTTGATTGTATCTGTCTCCTCAGTGATCTCAGGACAAAGTATACCCTCTCAGTCCCATGAACTCTGCACATTTACAGCTAGGGCCCTAGGTACGTTTAGCCTGAACTCCGTGGACTCCAGACCTCATCCTCAGTTCCTTATATGGTCTAATGGGTTTTGATGCTACTGAGTTATTTTAAAATATAATTCTACTCAGTTTGAAGAAATGGTTCTCATTTCAAAGACCAATAAAGTATCAGTCAGTAAAGTCTTGTTCTAATACACTGCTCTATCCTCATTACCCCCCTGCAATAAATTTAATCATTAAGTTCATGTGTTTTGAAAGCATTTTGTACAAATCTTGCCCCCATAACCAGTCCTTTCCCATGGTACTGGGAATTATATTCTGGAATTATATTTTCACACATCCCAGCTCTGTAACTAGCTCCAAGAGATTTCCCCCAGTAATTGGGAAGAAAAAAATGAGGTGAAAAACACCCACATGTTGTTCATTTTTGTATTTCCAGCATCAGGCAGCTTTCTGGTAATTTATAGGCACTCGAATACATTCAAAAAAGACGTGATGTGCACCTCATGAGAAGCTCTACCAAAGAGACAATGTGAGTCACATCCAGCCTTATCACTACCTTCTGGATGGCCAAATTCTTGAAAATATGATATTTTACAAAGACTCAAAGGGTATGACTCAGGCTACACTGAAGATCTCCCTATCACATTTCAACTGAACACTTTTCCTCAGGGCTTACAAAAGTGGCTTTTCCCATTTCTCCTTTTTTTTTTTTTTGCATACCTTTCAAGTCATCAGTAAAAAAAATAATTTGTCTCTATCCATATAGGATTTCAGAGTTTGAAATAGAAAATATCCAAGTTGCAAAGCTATTTTTTACCTGATATTGAAGAAAATTATATTAAGTACTACTATAGTATTGTTACATAATATAAATTATATATAATGTTATAGTTTCTAACCCTTTTATTTTTGTATTTTATGTTTTACCTTTCCCTTCACTAACTAATACCTTCTTGTTTTTCCCCTAACTCTTCACAACGTGGGGGATGGGGTTCCTGTCCACCATGTCTCCTGTGGTTCTCTATGTGGTACCTCTATCCTCTCTTGTACAGAATGTTCAACCAGCCCTCAGTTCTACATGAATTGTTCTACATGGAGATGTGTCTGTGGGAGGAGGTGAGGTATACCTCACCATTTTGGAACTCCTCAGATCTACTTCTCGTTATCAAGGAAATAAAAACTGCAAGACAACAAGCAAGTGATGCTGTTCAATATAAAAGAGAGGATTAAAATGATCAAAATTGTAAGAATTAAATTATTAAGTGTCTTACACTAGACTCTATTCTAAGACTTTACAAAATATTTTCCTTGTATAACACTTCATAAATATATTTACTTATTTAATATTTAAACTAACTCTAATGGATAAGCACTATTATGATTTCCAGGTTACAAATGAGCAACTGAGTCACGGAAAGATTAACAACATGCTCACCGTCAAAGAACTAGTTACAGAGCTGGGATTCCAACCCAAGCAGTTTACTCCATGGGGTGTGTCATTAACCACTATACTATTCTCCTTCCTTGTTGGAAAAACGTAATTCAGGGTATTGAATTAAACATTGAAGTTACAATGCTTGGGTATCCATACACAGATATTTGATCACACAGGACATATCAAAGGTGAGGCTATAAATAACATGGAACTATTTAAAGTTATTTCCCATTTATACAAATCACTTAGAGGAAACTATAATTATTCTAGAGATAACCACTTATTAATATAGACAACTTAATCATAGTTGTTGACCCATGTGTTGTTTTTGAAAAGGACAGCAGGTTTAATTTATTAAAATTCACTGTGTAATGACCCAGAACCACATTGTAACAACAGGTGATTTAACCTGTATAAAAATAAACCCAATGGTATTAATGAATCAAGGAATCTCAAGGCTTTGGTGTGGGGTGGAGCTCAGAACAAAAGGTCCTTTAGCAGTCATGTTTTACACACTGTGATTTTTCTGTCTAATTTTATGTGATATAAA
Organism: Felis catus; assembly: GCF_018350175.1. Lineage (NCBI taxonomy): Eukaryota > Metazoa > Chordata > Mammalia > Carnivora > Felidae > Felis > Felis catus. Next base: position 123,060,587 of record NC_058370.1, read on the forward strand.
GGATTTGTTCAAGGACCAAATTCATCCTTTGTATGTTTTGTAAATCGTATTAATTACACGTTACTTCCTTTGTCGTTATGGACAATTTTGTTTTGTTTCTTCCTTCCCCAGACAAATTCATCCTGATAAGATGCTTCTGTATTTGTGTGGCCTAAATACCACACTAAACTTCAGTGTCTTTGATTTTCCTTCTCATGTGTTGTCATCCTTGTCAACTGCAGGCAGATAACACTCTTCATGGATTAGCTGTAGCTCTACAAAAGTGAACTCATTTCAGCATGTTAAAATCCCTTTCCACTATACCCCCTCTTCATTTTCCTCTGTGGCTTTCTTGTTGCCCTGAAATCTTATGTGTGCCTGAAAATTTCTCCTCCTGGTTTTTCATGGTCTTGGTCACATACAAAGAATCCTGGTTATGTTGCCCAGGGTCTTGTCCAGAAGCCTCTCTCCATTCTGTGCTGCACTGGGTGATTGATTCCACACCCATGGGCCAACACATATAAATAGGTTGATAGCTTATAACTATAGAGTTTTAGATCCATCTTTTCTAAATTTTATGACTTTAACTGCAGTTACCTACTGGACACTCCTACCCTGGGAAAACTCACACTTTAGTGGGAAAGAGACAAAGGGAAAACTCTGAGAGATATATGAAAGCACAAAAGAGGGGCATTCAACACAGTCTGGAGTGTCAAAAAGATTCCTGGAGGCTGATATATTGAGGATGAGTAACAGGAGCCAGCCTAGGAAATAGACAAATGGTGCAAAATCACTAAAGGCAACAGAGTGGAACTGTGTGAAACTTCGTCTGCCAGCAGTACAGTGAGCGAGAGGATAATACAGAGAAACGTGGTTTCAGAGGTAAGAAGGGCCAGATCCTAAAAGGCTCACCCTTTGAAGTCTGTTGGATACATGCTTTACAAATGGAACTCTTAGTGTGGCATTGAGATTATGTTTTCAAGTAGCAAGACAGGAGTGAAGACCAGCTATGAATTTACTGCAATAGTTTGCACAAAAGAGATGGATTGAATTAGGGCAGTTCGCTCTTACACTGGAGAAAAGTAAGCGGAGTCAAATAGTTAATTAATTTACAATATGAAATTTATTGTCAAATTGGTTTCCATACAACACCCAGTGCTCCTCACAACAGGTGCCCTCCTCAATGACCATCACCCACTTTCTGCTCCCTCCCACCCCCCATCAACCCTCAGGTTATTCTTAGTTTTTAAGAGTCTCTAATGGTTTGGCTCCCTCCCTCTCTAACTTTTTTCCCTTCTCCTCCCCCATGGTCTTCTGTTAAGTTTCTCAGGATCCCCATAAGAGTGAAAACATATCGTATCTGTCTTTCTCTGTGTGATTTATTTCACTTATAATAACACTCTCCAGTTCCATCCATGTTGCTACAAAAGGCCATATTTCATTCTTTCTCATTGCCGAGTAGTATTCCATTGTGTATATAAACCACAATTTCTTTATCCATTCATCATTTGATGGACATTTAGGCTCTTTCCATAATTTGGCTATTGTTGAGAGTGCTGCTATAAACATTGAGGTACAAGTGCCCCTATGCATCAGCACTCCTGTATCCCTTGGGTAAATTCCTAGCAGTGCTATTGCTGGGTCATAAGGTAGATCTATTTTTAATTTTTTGAGAAACCTCCACACTGATTTCCAGAGTGGCTGCACCAGTTTGCATTCCCACCAACAGTGCAAGGGGGTTCCCATTTCTCCACATCCTTTCCAGCATCTATAGTCTCCTGATTTCATTTTAGCCACTCTGACTGGCGTGAGGTGATATTTCAGTGTAGTTTTGATTTGTATTTCCCTGATGAGGAGTGACATTGAGCATCTTTTCATGTGCCTGTTGACCATCTGGATGTCTTCTTTAGAGAAGTGTCTATTCCTGTCTTCTGCCCATTTCTTCACTGGATTGTTTTTTGGGTGTGGAGTTTGGTGAGTTCTTTACAGATTTTGGATACTAACCCTTTGTCTGATATGTCATTTGCAAATATCTTTTCCCATTCCATCGGTTGCCTTTTAGTTTTGTTCGTTGTTTCCTTTGCAGTGTAGAAGTTTTTATCTTCATGAGGTCCCAATAATACATTTTTGCATTTAATTTCCTTGCCTTGGAGATGTGTCAGGTAAGAAATTGCTGTGGCTGAGTTCAGATAGGTTTTTTTTTCCTGCTTTCTCCTCTAGGGTTTTGATGGTTTCCTGTCTCACGTTCAGGTCCTTTATCCATTTTGAAATTATTTTTGTGAATAGTGTAAGAAAGTGTTCTAGTTTTATTCTTCTGCATGTTGCTGTCCAGTTCTCCCAGCACCATTTGTTAAAGAGACTGTCTTTTTTCCACTGGATATTCTTTCCTGTTTTGTCAAAGATTAGTTGGCCGTACTTTTGTTCTGGGGTTTCTATTTCTATTCCATTGGTCTATGTGTCTGTTTTTGTGCCAATACCATGCGGTCTTGATGATTACAGCTTTGTAGTAGAGGCTAAAGTCTGGGATTGTGGTGCCTCCTGCTTTGGTCTTCTCCTTCAATATTACTTTGGCTACTCAGGGTCTTTGGTGGTTCCATATGAATTTTAGGATTGCTTGTTCTAGCTTCAAGAAGAGTGCTGGTGCAATTTTGATTGGGATTGCATTGAATGTGTAGATAGCTTTGGGTAGTCTTGACATTTTAACAATATTTATTCTTCCAACCCATGAGCGCAGAATGTTTTTCCATTTCTTTGTATCTTCTTCAATTTTCTTCATAAGCTTTCTATAGTTTTCAGCATACAGATCTTTTACATCTTTGGTTAGGTTTATTCCTAGATATTTTATGATTCTTGGTGCAATTGTGAATGGGATCAGTTTCTTTATTTGTCTTTCTGTTACTTCATTATTAGTGTATAAGAATGCAACTAATTTCTGTACATTGATTTTGTATCCTGCAACTTTGCTGAATTCATGTATCAGTTCTTGCAGACTTTTGGTGGAGTCTGTTGGGTTTTCCATGTATAATATCATGTCATCTGTGAAAAGTCAAAGCGTGACTTCATCTTTGCCAATTCTGATGCCTTTAATTTCCTTTTGTTACCTGATTACTGATGCTAGCACTTCCAACACTATGTTAAACAACAGCGATAAGAGTGGACATCCCTGTCATGTTCCTGATCTCAGGGGGAAAGCTCTCAGTTTTCCCCCATTGATGATGATATTAGCTGTGGGCTTTTCATAAATGGCTTTTATTATGCTTAAGTATGTTCCTACTATCCTGACTTTCTTGAGAGTTTTTTTTTCAACGTTTATTTATATTTGCGACAGAGAGAGACAGAGCATGAACGGGGGAAGGGCAGAGAGAGAGGGAGACACAGAATCAGAAACAGGCTCCAGGCTCTGAGCCATCAGCCCAGAGCCCGACGCAGGGCTCGAACTCACGGACCGTGAGATCGTGACCTGGCCGAAGTCGGACGCTTAACCGACTGCGCCACCCAGGCGCCCCTCTTGAGAGTTTTTATTAAGAAAGGATGCTGAAATTTGTCAAATGCTTTTTGTACATCGATTGACAGGATCCTATGGTTCTTATCTTTTCTTTTATTAATGTGATATATCACATTGATTGATTTGCGAATGTTGAACCACCCTGCATCCCAGGAATGAATCCCACTTGATCATGGTGAATAATTCTTTTTATATGCTGTTGAATTCGATTTGCTAGTATCTTGTTGAGAATTTTTGCATCCATATTCATCAGGGATATTGGCCTGTAGTTCTCATTTTGCTGGGTCTCTGTCTGGTTTGGAAATCAAAGTAATGCTGCCTTCATAGAATGAGTCTGGAAGTTTTCCTTCCCTTTCTGTTTTTTGGAACAGCTTGAGAAGGATAGGTATTATCTCTGCTTTAAATGTCTGGTAGAATTCCCCAGGGAAGCCATCTGGTCTTGGACTCTTATTTGTTGGGAGATTTTTGATAACTGATTCAATTTCTTCACTGGTTATGGGTCTGTTCAAATTTTCTATTTCTTCCTGTTTGAGTTTTGGAAGTGTGTGGGTGCTTAGGAGTTTGTCCATTTCTTCCAGGTTGTCCAGTTTGTTGGAATATAATTTTTCATAGTATTCCCTGACAATTGCTTGTATTTCTGAGGGATTCATTGTAATAATTCCATTTTCATTCAGGATTTTATCTATTTGGGTCATCTCCCTTTTCTTTTTGAGAAGCCTGGCTAGAGGTTTGTCAATTTTGTTTATTTTTTCAGAAAAACCAACTCTTGGTCTCCTTGACCTGCTCTACAGATTTTTTAGATTCTATATTGTTTATTTCTGCTCTGATCTTTATTATTTCTCTTCTTCTGCTGGGTTTGGGGTGTCTTTGCTGTTCTGCTTCTATTTCCTTTAGGTGTGCTGTTAGATTTTGTATTTGGGATTTTTCTTGTTTCTTGGGATAGGCCTGGATTACAATATATTTTCTTCTCAGGACTGCCTTTGCTGCATCCCAAAGCATTTGGATTGTTGTAATTTCATTTTCATTTGTTTCCATATTTTTAAAAAATTTCTTCTCTAATTGCCTGGTTGACCCATTCATTCTTTAGTAGGGTGTTCTTTAACCTCCATGCTTTTGGAGGTTTTGCAGACTTTTCCCTATGGTTGATTTCAAATTTCATAGCATTGTGGTCTGAAAGTGTGCATGATATGATCTCAATTCTATTATACTTATGAAGGGTTATTTTGTGATCCAGTATGTAATCTATCTTGGAGAATGTTCCATGTGCACTTGAGAAGAAAGTACATTCTGTTACTTTGGGATGCAAAGTTCTAAATATATCTGTCAAGTCCATCTGATCCAATGTATCATTCAGGGCCCTTGTTTCTTTATTGATCCTGTGTCTAGATGATCTATCCATTGTTGTAAGTGGGGTATTAAAGTCCCCTGCAATTACCACATTCTTATCAATAAGGTTGCTTATGTTTGTGATTGTTTTATATATTTGGGGACTCCTGTATTCGGCGCATAGACATTTATAATTGTTAGCTCTTCCTGATGGATAGACCCTGTAATTATTATACAATGTCCTTCTTCATCTCTTGTTACAGCCTTTAATTGAAAGTCTAGTTTGTCTGATATAATATGGCTACTCCAGCTTTCTTTTGACTTCTAGTAGCGTGATAGATAGTTCTCCATCCCCTCACTTGCAATCTGAAGGTGTCCTCAGGTCTAAAATGAGTCTCTTATAGATAGCAAATAGATGGGTCTTGTTTTTTTTATCCATTCTGATACCCTATGTCTTTTGGTTGGAGCATTTAGTCCATTTACATTCAGTGTTATTATTGAAAGATATGGATTTAAAGTCATTGTGATGTCTGTAGGTTTCATGCTTGTAGTGACGTCTCTGGTACTTTGTGGTCCTTGCAACATTTCACTCACAGAATCCCCCTAGGATCTCTTGTAGGGCTAGTTTAGTGGTGATGAATTCCTTCAATTTTTGTTTGTTTGGGAAAGTCTTTATCTCTCCTTCTATTCTGAATGACAGACTTCCTGGATAAAGGATTCTCAGCTGCATATCTTTTGTGTTCATCACATTGAAGATTTCCTGCCATTCCTTTCTGGCCTGCCAAGTTTCAGTAGATAGGTCTGCTACTATTCTTATGTGTCTATATTTGTAAGTTAGAGCCTGTTTATCCCTAGCTGCTTTCAGAATTTTCTCTTTATCCTTGTATTTTGCTAGTTTCACTATGATATTTCATGCAGAAGATTGATTCAAGTTATGTCTGAAGGGAGTTCTCTGTGCCTCTTGGATTTCAATGCCTTTTTCCTTCCCCAGATCAGGGAAGTTCTCAGCTATGATTTGTTCAAGCACACCTTCAGCCCCTTTCTCTCTCTTCTTCTTCTGCAATTCCTATGATACGGATATTATTCCATTCAATTGCATCACTTAGTTCTCTAATTCTCCCCTCATACTCCTGGATGTTTTAATCTTTTTCTTAGCTTCCTCTTTTTCCATAATTTTATCTGCTAATTCACCTATTCTCTCCTCTGCCTCTTCAATCCATGCTGTGGCCCCCTCCATTTATTTTGCACCTCATTTATAGCATTTTTTACCTCCTTGTGACTATTTCTTAGTCCCTTGATCTCTGTAGCAATAGATTCTCTGATGTCCTCTATGCTTTTTCAAGCCCAGCGATTAATTTTATGACTATTATTCTAAATTCTTGTTCCATTATATTGCTTAAATCATTTTTGATCAGTTCACTAGCTGTTGCTACTTCCTAGAGTTTCTTTAGAGGATAATTCTTCCATTTCATCACAAGTGGAGTCAAATAATTTAAAAGGAAAAACTGATACAACTTTGCTATTGGACACCAGGTATATGGAAAAGGATATCTCAAGAATGACATAAAATTATATGGCTTGAGTAACAAGATAGATTCAACCTGTGAACGTAGGACTTTGTGTTGGAGATGGAAATTAGGATTACATCTGAAATATGCTAAATAGGGGTTATCTATGCAACATGCAGGTGGAGGATACTTAGTTATTTGGGTAGGTCCCAAGATGGATATATGAGCTTAAGATTTGGTTTTGGATTTGGGGAGGGGCTGATATAAAGAGCACATCAATGGTTGATTCTGAATAGGTGTCCTCCTAGACTGGAAGGAAAAGGCAAGGATATAAATGTATTTGTTGTTAATGGGCACACAAGAAGTTGAGATGGGACATATCTTAGTTCTTCATGATATAGGAACTAATAGTGTTTACTAGATATAAAGTAGATGGGGCTGGATGGTGGATTGAGGACTGTGCTGGATTTTGGAATGGTAATAGAGGCAATGGAGAATGGAATTGATTAAAAGCAAGTAAGAGAGTTACTAGGTGTTATAGAGTGCTGTGCTGAGTGTGCAGAGTAGGAATCCATTGTGGTACTTTGGGATAACAGATAGTGATGTGGTCCAGTTTGTGGCCGTGGCCCCAAGGTAGAGATGGATGTTACCAGAATCAGTGTGCTTATTATAAGCACAACTATAACATAAACCCAGTTTGCCAATAACTTCTGTAGTATGTGCTACCTTTGAAGTCCCTAAAGCAATTACATATAGTAATACTACTTTTATTTCTTTTTTTTTTTTTCAACTTTTTTTTTTAATTTTTATTTTTTGGGACAGAGAGAGACAGAGCATGAATGGGGGAAGGGCAGAGAGAGAGGGAGACACAGAATCGGAAACAGGCTCCAGGCTCCGAGCCATCAGCCCAGAGCCTGACGCGGGGCTCGAACTCACGGACCGCGAGATCGTGACCTGGCTGAAGTCGGACACTTAACCGACTGTGCCACCCAGGCACCCCTTTCATTTCTATTTTAAAGACGAAAAAAATATTTGGAGAGAATAAGTGATTTGCTCAGGGAAACGCAGAAAGTCAGTGGTGAAACCACATTATATATGGACAAATAATCTGTTTCTTAATTTGGTAAGCTTGCTTTCCTCATAAAGTGACTTCAGTTCTGTGAGAGACACTGGCCATCAGTCCCTAGTCAGAGTTAGTCTCTGATCAGATCAGTGACACCCACCTAGAGACACTGGAGGGATTTCTCCCTAGGGCAGAGTTGCATGTGAGGACCTTTGAAGCTTCTCAGTTTTAAATTCTGAGTATCCCTCCTTTAAATGCCATTGACAGTGGGGTTTTTTTAAAGTTAATTTTTACGATGTAAAATTCCAGAGGTGTCTGAAATTTTAACTAACTTAATTGCCTTCTTCACTTGCTGCTAAGATGAGATACGAGTTTGTTTAGTGTGGTTGTGTGTGTGTGCACAGAGCCAGAGATTTGACTTTTGCTCTTTATTGCATTTCTTAAACTAGCTACACTTGGCAATTCATTTACATCAATAATTGAAAAGCCATCAGTCTCCTCTTGTCTTAAACTCCTTGCTATGCACACTAATGATATGCATGATTGGCTATTGCCATAAAAATGCACCATAAATTTTTTAAAGATAATTCAACTACAGAGAATGAATCAATATGAACTATAGTGATAACATATGAGACAATCTCTATTGCCACTTCAAAGCAGTTAGTTCTCCTCTTGATGAGAACCTATCATTGCTTCCCCAACCGAAAGCAATGACTTATGCAATGGTTTAGGACTTTCCTCTTTCAAAACCTTCCAAAGGTACCATGTTCTCTTCAACCCAGTTTTGTATATCACACACCCCTGGTGCTTGCTTCTGTTCTATGCTTTCTTGTTTTTACTATTCTTAGGTGCCCTGTAAGTGGGAAAGACCTGTTGTGTCTTACATGTGTCATAAAATTGGGCATAATAGACTCCATTCATTCATTCATTCATTCATTCATCCATTCATTATTTCACAGACTGTCATTGTCCTTAAATTGATAGTACCTTAATATGTGAGATTGTCATCCATTAGAAGGTAAAAATTGCAATAGAAATCCAAAATGAAACCAACTCTGAGCTGGTCAATGCTCAGAGGTGTGATGTCTACACTGAATGAGGATATTCTGGCCACTAAGTGTGTGATGATTTCACTTATTCTGTTGTAGAATGCTGGGCAATGCTATTTTCAGGTAATTCATCAGCCTGAAGAGCCATCCCAGGAAAGGAATCAGAAGACAGAAAAAACTCCTTCTCCTAGCATTGTCTGTCCTGAGTCAGTGACAACAAATCTGTTTATAGAGACTGAGCTTCACACTTGAATATTTTTTTTAGGTTTATTTACTTATTTTGAGAGAAGACAGAAAAAGCAAGTCAGGGAGGGGCAGAGAGAGAGGGAGACAGAATCCAAGCAGGCTGTGCATGGTCAATGCAGAGCCTGATGTGGGGCTCAAATTCATGAACCATGAGATCATGACTTCAGCCAAAACAGAGTCAGACCTTAACCTACTGAGCCATTCAGGCACCCCAACACTTCAACATTTTAAGTAAGGAAGAGAATACGACCCATGCTTAACCCCCTTCTCTATATTGGTGTTTTTATAGAACATCCCATCATTAGATGGGAATGCAGTTCTGGTTGGGTAACAAAGATTTCCAGGTTCCTTTCCATTTTGCCTTATAGGATAGCCTTCTTTAGAAATGTACCTCTGTAGCACATACACACAAATACATGCAAACACACACACTTTGGAACTCAGTTTTGAGGTATGTGATTCACTCTCTAGGGCTGTCCTACATGTATTTGCATAGAATTAGATCCAAATTTTTTTTGTTGTAGTGGGATAAATAAATTTTCTTAAACCACAAAGTGATTTCTATTTGAATCTCAGGTGCTAAAATCCAGTTTATTATATTTTTGTTACCTAAAACTATAATTATTGATTAAAGGGATGTCTTGATCTCTTCTTATATCCCTCTTCCTCATTAGATCTCCATTCTAAGGTATGTATATCCATAAATATGTATACTAGGTAGTGTTGTTTTGCATGGATGACTTTAAACTGCATATATATTATTGTGCTTTAATCTCATTATATTTCTTACATTATTCTTTAAAAGTATATTTTGGAATCTATTTATATTGCAATGTATTCTATTTAATTCTTTGTTTCCATAATAGATTTCACTGGATCCATAATATATTACTTACCCATTCTCCTGCTAAGTATCCCTCAACTTTGTGTTTACAATAAGATATGCATATACATATACCCCACTGCAATTAAATACTTTGTACAGATCCCCTCATAGAGCTTCTCTGAGATGAGTACCTCGGAATGGAAGTGATTCATCATAAGGCATAGGCTTAATCACATGAAATCCCTTCTGATTACTCTCCATGGTGGCTGAGGACTGACATGATCAATGTGCCTGAGTCTTTGTCTGGCCTCATCTTCACCAGAACCTGGCATCGTGCACCTTTCCAATTCTTGCTATTCGTATGAATGTTGTCCGGGAGCTCACTGTTGTTGAATTTGCATCTGTCTCCTTCCAACTTAGTTTGAATGGTTCTTTAGAAACATTTCAGATATTTTAGCTTATGTTCCTTTGGCTGGTTTTGGCTCATTTTTTTTTTCTGTTGGGTTTCAAACCTGTTTTTTTCAGTGTTAGGAAAAAAAAGATGTTGAGGGGAGGCATATCAAAGTAGTGGTAAAAGCAAGGACTCTGAAGTCAGACATGAGTTCTGGATTCCTGGATTTACTATCTACAAGCTACATGCCATTAAGCAAATTGTTTAAGATTTTATTCTTTCTTCTTTGTGAAGTGGGTAAGGTCTTAGGGGATGCTCAGTGTAGGAATCCGTTTACTGTTAATACTGTATGGCCCACATGGACCATTTAAAATGCACTCTCAACAATAGCCAAATTATGGAAAGAGCCTAAATGTCCATCAACTGATGAATGGATAAAGAAATTGTGGTTTATATACACAATGGGATACTACTCGGCAATGAGAAAGAATGAAATATGGCCTTTTGTAGCAACGTGGATGGAACTGGAGAGTGTGATGCTAAGTGAAATAAGCCATACAGAGAAAGACAGATACCATATAGTTTCACTCTTATGTGGATCTTGAGAAACTTAATAGAAACCCATGGGGGAGGGGAAGGAAAAAAAAAAAGGTTAGAGTGGGAAAGAGCCAAAGCATAAGAGACTCTTAAAAACTGAGAATAAGCTGAGGGTTGATGGAGGTGGGAGGGAGGAGAGTGTGGGTGATGGGTATTGAGGAGGGCACCTTTTGGGATGCGCACCGGGTGTTGTATGGAAACCAATTTGACAATAAACTTCATATATTGAAAAAAAATAATAAAATAAAATAAAATGCTAAGTGGTGTTATTTCTGTTAAAAAAAAAAAAAGCCCTCATATTCTCTATCTTCTCCCCTCCCTACCTTATGGGAAATTTTTTCCAAAATGGTGAGGTCAATGGTGTTCGACTATCACCTTCATGTTTATTGTTCTATTGTTACTTTCTTTTCCTTTTTGACAAAGTAATATTGTAATGAGGTATAATTTATATATAAAATGCACAGATCTTAAATGTTCATTTCCATAAATTTTGACAGTTTCATACATGCGTGTAAAAACTACTCAAAACATTGCAAACATTTCCATCATCTCAGATAGTTTCTTGGTACTTCCTTCTGGTCAATCATCTTCACATTTACACCCCTGGCAAAACTGTTATTTTGATTACCACATGGCTGTCCTGCCTGTTCTTGGGTTTAATATAAATCTGTGTGTGCCCTGCTGTGTCTGGCTTCCCTGGCTTGGCATGAGGTTTCCTAATCCACTCATGTCATTACAATTATCAGCAGTTTGTTCCTTTTCATCACTGACTAGTACTCTATGGTATGCATGTGCTGCAAATGGTTTATACTTTCTCCTCTTGATAGACACTGGGGTATGTCCAGTTTGGGGTCATTATGAAAAAGGCTGCTAATGAAGATTCTTTATTAGAAGCAGTTGTGTGTGTGTGTGTGTGTGTGTGTGTGTGTGTGTGTGTGTGTCCCCGTCCATCTACCTATGCGTTAATCTATTTGGGGAAAATACCAGGGGATGCACTAACTGGGGTTAGGGTAGATGTATGTCTAAGTTTATTTTGAGAAACTGCTGAGGAGTATTTAAATATAATTATACCATTTTACATTCTTAGCAAAGTAGTAGAGCTCTGGCTGCTCCACATGTTTGTCAACATTTGATATTGCCTATCTGTTTTACTTCAGTCATCCTACTGGGTGTGAAAAGTATGGTGGTTGTAATTCCATTCATTGATGACCAATCCCCTATTCGTGTTTATTGGCCATTCCCTCTGCAGCATTGGTCTGGCAGATCTTTTCTGCCCCCGCTCTCCTGGTTCATTCGAACCCTTCACCAGCCCTCCATCTCCAGCCCTCTGTCATCCCTGGAGGGGGGCTCTGGTGGTTGTGGGGGTGATGGGTGGGGCTGGTGGGGGACCACATGTCTTCATTTGTGGAGTGTCCAAATCTTTTTCTTCATTTTTGTTTACATTAGTTTATCTTCTCTGTTGTTGATTTATTTGTAGGAGTTCTTTACATAATCTTCATACAAGGTCCATCTATGTCTATACCCATATATCTATCCATCTATCTATCTATATATGAGGAAGTGAAAGCATCCTCAAACCTGTGGCTTTTTTTTTTTTTACTTTTTAATATTATATTTTAATGAGAAGAAATTTTAATTTCAATAAAATTCTATTTTTTTGTTTTGTGCTTTGAGGTTTATTTTCTTTTTAAGATATCTTATTCCAATGTCATGAAGATATTCTTTGGAATTTTTCCTTCATAAACTTCATTGTTCTAGCATTTAGGTTTAAAATGTTTCAATCTATGATTCATCCTTTTTGTTTGGAGTGGAGTAGGGGTCACACTTTTTTCTTTACAAATGTAATTCCAGTTGTTTTGACATTCATTTTTATTACAAGGCTTTTCTTTTTTCCTATTTAATTGACTTGGCTTTGGTAAAAAATCAATTGACTGAATATTTATGAATGATTGTGAACTCTCTTTTATTGATTTTAGACCAATGCCACACTGTATTATCAGGGATTTATATTAATCTGAAATCAGGTAGTACTAATCCTTTAATTTTTTCCAAGATATTTTTTGGCTATTTTGGACAATATGCATTTCCATGTAAATTTTCTGATCATCCTGTCAGTTTCTTCAACAGCCAAAGCTTGGTGGGGCTTTCACTGAAGTTGAGTTGTATCTATAGAAATTTAATGAGAATTGACATCTTAACAATATTTAATCTTCTAATCTTAAACATGACCCAACACCCCAGTTATATAAGTCTTTAAATTTCCCTCACCAGTGTTTGGTAGTTTTCAATTAAGAGGTCTTGCACATCTGGGGTGCCTGGGTGGCTCAGTCGGTTAAGTGTCCAACTTCCACTCATGTCATGATCTCATGGTTTGTGGATGCAAGCCCCATGTCAGGCTCTGTGCTGACAGCTCAGAACCTGGAGCCTGTTTCACATTGTGTGTCTCCCTCTCTCTCTGCCCCTCCCCTGCTCATGCTCTGTCTCTCAGCAATAAATAAATGTTAAAAAAAATAAAAGAGGTCTTGCACATATTTCATTAGGTCTATTCCTAGGGTTTTGTTGTTTTTTGATAATTTTGTAAATAGCAGTAGTCTAATATAATTTTTCAGTTTGTTGATATTATGTCAGATATCTGAGTTATATGAGGTATTGATCAGTAATTCTTTTATTGATTCTTTAAGTTTATTTGTATGTTTTTAGCGAGAGAGCATGAGCAGGGGAGGGGCAGAGAGAGAGGGAGCAATAGAGAATCCCAAACAGGCTCCATGTTGTCAGCACACAACCCCACTCAGGACTGGAACTCCCAAACCGTGTGATTATGACTTCAGTTGAAACCAATAGTCAAACACTTAACTGATTGAGCCACCCAGGTGCCCCTAAATTTCTTTGTTTTAGTTCCAGTGTAATTAACATGCGGTGCAATGTTAGTTTCAGGTGTACAATATAGTGATTCAACAATTTCATACAACATCAGGTGCTCTCACAACAAGTGCCCTCCTTAATCCCTGTCACCGATTTCACCCATTCTCCTCTCTCCCTCCCCTTTGGTAATCAGTAGTTTGTTCTCTGTAGTTAGGAGTCTGTTTCTTGGTTTGTCTCTTTCTCTCTTTTTTCCTTTTGCTTGTTTGTTTTGTTTCTTAAATTTCACATATGAGTTATCATGTGATATTTGTCTTTCTCTGACTGGCTTAGTTTTTAGAATTTCTTTTCAACATTGGAATTATGCTGGCCTCCTAAGACTGGGAATTATTCCCATCTATTTCCAAGAGAACTTGTGTAAGATTGGCATTATTCTTCCTTAAATGCTTAATAAAATCCGTGGGTAAAGCCATGCAGGCCTGGAAATTTCTATTATGGGAATGTTTATGATTATGATTTAATTATTTTAATAGCGATAGAGCTATTAAAGTTAAGTTCTACTTGTATCACTTGTTTTTGAAGAAATTTATTAACTTTATATAAAGTATTGAAAATATTGCCATAGAGTTGTTTATAATATCTCCTTTATCATGTTAGTCTTTGTAGGATCTATAATAACGTTTTCTTTGTGCATTCCTAATATTAATAATTTGAATTTTGTCTTGTGTTCCTTGATTAGTCATCTTGGGTTTTATCAATGTTATTAATTTTTCAAAGAAACAGCTTTAAATTTACTGGTGTCCATACCATTTCTCCATTTTTTATACAGTTTAATTTTTTTTTAATTTTTAAAAATGTTTATTCATTTTTGAGAGAGAGAGAGCAAGCGCATGAGTAGGGGAGGGGCAAAGAGAAAGGGAGACACAGGATCTGAAGCAGGCTTCAGGCTCTGAGCTGTCAGCACAGAGCCTGAAGTGGGGCTCAAACCCACGAATGGGGAGATCATGACCTGAGCTGAAGTCAGATGCCCAATGACTAAGCCACCCAGGTGCCCCATCCATTTTTTATTCATTTTTGCTTTTATTATTACCGGTTTTCTTCTTACTTTGGACTTACTTTATTCTTCTTTTGCTACTTGAACACACTGGAATATTATTAATTTTTCACTTCCTTTTTCTAACATAAGCATTTAAATCTATAAAATTCATTATAATTAATACTTCACTGCATTTCATATATTTTGATAGTCTATGTTTTCATTATCATTTACTTTGAAATGTTCTCTACTTTCCCTTATGATATTATGTTTTACTCATGGATTATTTGAAATTCTGTAGGTTTAATTTCACAATACTTGAAAATTTTCTTCATGATCTTATTGTTATTGATTTTTAACTAAATACCATGTGGTCAGAACATGTTCTGATTACAATTACATAATATTTATTAAGCTTATTCTATGGCTCAGCATATTGTTTATCTTAATGCTACATGTTCCTTTTAAATTAATGTGTTTTTTGGTATGGGAGTGTAATGCTCTTTAAACTCCAATTTAGTCAAGTTAGTTGAACAACATTTATTGTTTTTGTTTATTCCTACATCCTCTGTCATTAATGATATTTGGTATAAATGTTCAGTTATGGATTGTTGAAATTGTAGATGTATTTATATTCCCAGTATAAAATTTCTTTATATTTCCCTTGAGTTCTATTTTTTGCTTTGTGTAATTTTTAATAAATATTGAGGTGAAATTCATGTAACAAAATTGATCACTTTAAAGTGAAAAATTCAGAGGTATTTATTACATTCACGATGTTGCCCAACTGCCATTTTTATCTGCTTTTAGAATATCTCCATCACTTACCCATTTAACAGTCTCTCCTCATCCTTCGCTCACCCAGGCCCTGGCAACCACAAATCTGTGTTCTGTCTCTGTGGGTTTATTTATTCTGGATAGTTCATATAAATGGAACCATACAATATTTGTCCTTTTTTTGTTTGGCTTCTTTCATTTGGCATAAAGATTTTGAGGTACCTCCAGGTGGTAACATATGTCAGTACTTCATCCCTCTTTTTGGTTGCATAACATCCCATTGTGTGTGGGGGGGGGGGCACACAATTATTTATCCACTAATCCACTGGTCAACATATGAGCTGTTTATACTTCCTGGCTGTTTTGAATAGAATGCTGCAAACATGCATGCACATGAACTTGTTTAAAGACCTGTTTATTTTTAATTTTAAGTGGTATATGCCTAGGATTAGAATTATGGGATTATACAATAATTCTGTACTTAACTTTTTAAGGAACCACCAAATGTTTTTTCCCCCACTGCAGCTGATCCTTTTTGTATTCCTTCCAGTAATGTAAAAATGTTCCAATTTCTCCACATCCTTGCCAACACTTGTTATTATTTTCCATCTTTTTATTATTGCTATCATTGTGGGTATGAAGTGGTACCTCTGTACCACTTATTTGTATTAGCCTAATTACTAATGGTGTTGAACATCTTTTCATATGTTTCCTGGGCTTTTGAATATCTTCTTTGGAGAAATGTCAATTCAAGTCCTTTGCCAATTTTTAAATTAGGTTGTCTTTTTGTTGTTGAGTTTAAGACATATTCTGGGTAATAGACCCTTATAGGATATATGATTTGCCAATATTCTTATAGGTTATGTAGGTTTTTCATTCTGTATTCATTTATTTTTGAGAGGGAGAGGAAGGGAGAGAGAGTGAGAGCAAGCAAGCACAAAAGCAGGGAGGGGCAGAGAGAGAGAAGACAGAGAAATTTGAAGTGGGCTCCAGGCTCTGAGCTGTCAGCACAGAGCCCGATGTGGGGCTTGAGCCCATGAACAGTGAGATCATGACCTAAGCTGAAGTTGGACACCCTACCCAATGACCCACCCGGCATCCCCAACATTTTTAATTTTGATGAAGTCTTATTTATCTGTTTTTTCTCTTATGCATGTGTACACACACACACACACACACACACACACACACACACAACTGATTGCCAGATCTAAGGTCATGAAGATTTATCTCTATTATCTTCCAGTGGCTTCATGATTTTAGTCCATCAAATTAGGTTATGATCCATTTAGAACTACTTGTATATATGGTGTGAGCTAGGGTCCAACTTCTCTCTTTTATATATGGTTATTCAGTTGTCCCAGTACCATCTGTTGAAGAGACCCTCATTGAAAATCATTTGGTAGTAGGTATATTGGCATACTTACAGACTCTAAATTCTATTGCATTTTTTCTCTCTTCCAATCCTTATGTCAGAACCACACTGTTGTTTTACAACTGTTGCTTTCTAGTAGGTTTTAGAATGAGAAAGTATGAGTTAGCCAGCTTTGTTCTTTTCAATATTAATTTAGCTATTTAAAACCCCTTTGGCTCTGTATGAATTTGAAGATCATCTTTTCCATTTCTTCAAAAAAAAAGGCCATTGGAATTTTGATATTATTTGCATTGAATCTGCTAATCACCTTGGATAGTATTGAAATCTTAACATTACTGAGTCTTCCATTTCATGAATATGAGATGTCTTCCAATTATTTTAGGTAGTCTTTCATTTATTTTTAAAACATTTTATAATTTTCCACATGCAAGTTTTTTCCTGTTTAGTTAAATTTACTCCTATGTATTTTATACTTTTAGATCTATTGTATATAGAATTAATTTCTTAATTTCCTTTTGGGACTGTTTATTTTTGGTGTATAGAAACATGACTGCACAATGTGTTCTAGTTTCAGACATCAGTGCCAGGAAAGGTTGATTACCTTAAACAAATAGGCTTGTCTTTGATTTGTTGATGTAGATCTGTGGAATGCTCATAGTATTTCCCAAGCCTCTCAAATTTGATGAGATAACCTTCAAATTCCATTTCCCCTGGGGGTCTTTTTTCCCCCCTGGGGGCTTGTTAACTTTTGGTTTTAGTGTTCTTTTGTTTATTGGTTTGGGGGTTTGTTTTTGTTTCTTTGTGTTTTCCTGGGTTTAATATTCTTCACATTGGGTATAGGGCAAGTCTTACTCTAATTGGTGACTTTTACTCATAAGCAGTAGCCTTTCTGTTATTTTAGCTGACTGCTATGGCTGTTAAGAATTTGTTGATGAGATAAGTATACAAGAATTGAGATATACCATGCACACTTTCAGACCACAGTGCTATGAAGCTTGAAATCAACCACAGGAAAAAGTCTGGAAAACCTCCAAAAGCATGGAGGTTAAAGAACACCCTACTAAAGAATGAATGGGTCAACCAGGCAACTAGAGAAGAAATTAAAAAATATATGGAAACAAATGAAAATGAAAATACAACAATCGAAACGCTTTGGGATGCAGCAAAGGCAGTCCTGAGAGGAAAATATATTGCAATCCAGACCTAACCCAAGAAATAAGAAAAATCCCAAATACAAAATCTAACAGCACACCTAAAGAAAATAGAAGCAGAACAGCAATGACAGCCTAAATCCAGCAGAAGAAGAGAAATAATAAAGATCAGAGCAGAAATAAACAATATACAATCTAAAAAACTGTAGAGCAGATCAATGAAACGAAGAGTTGGTTTTTTGAAAAAAATAAACAAAATTGATAAACCTCTAGCCAGGCTTCTCAAAAAAAAAAAAAAGGGAGATGACCCAAATAGATAAAATCCTGAATGAAAATGGAATTATGACAACCAATCCCTCAGAAATACAAGCAATTGTCAGGGAATACTATGAAAAATTATATTCCAACAAACTGGACAACCTGGAAGAAATGGACAAATTCCTAAACACCCACACACTTCCAAAACTCAAACAGGAGGAAATGGAAAGCTTGAACAGACCCATAACCAGTGAAGAAATTGAATCAGTTATCAAAAATCTCCCAACAAATAAGAGTCCAAGACCAGATGGCTTCCCTGGGGAATTCTACCAGACATTTAGGCAGAGATAATACCTATCCTTCTCAAGCTATTCCAAAAAATAGAAAGGGAAGGAAAACTTCCAGACTCATTCTATGAAGGCAGCATTACTTTGATTCCTAAACCAGACAGAGACCCAGTAAAAAAAAAGAGAACTATAGGCCAATATCCCTGATGAATATGGATGCAAAAATTCTCAACAAGATACTAGCAAATCGAATTCAACAGCATATAAAAAGAATTATTCACCATGATCAAGTGGGATTCATTCCTGGGATGCAGGGCTGGTTCAACATTCGCAAATCAATCAATGTGATACATCACGTTAAAAAAAGAAAAGATAAGAACCATAGGATCCTGTCAATCGATGCAGAAAAAGCATTTGACAAAAGTCAGCATCCATTCTTAATAAAAACCCTCGAGAAAGTTGGGGTAGAAGGAACATACTTAAACATCATAAAAGCCATTTATGAAAAGCCTACAGCTAATATCATCATCAATGGGGAAAAACTGAGAGTTTTCCCCCTGAGATCAGGAACACGACAGGGATGTCCACTCTCACCGCTGTTGTTTAACATAGTGTTGGAAGTGCTAGCATCAGCAATCAGACAACAAAAGGAAATCAAAGGCATCAAAATTGGCAAAGATGAAGTCAAGCTTTCACTTTTTGCAGAGGACATGATATTATACATGGAAAATCCAAAAGACTCCACCAAAAGTCTGCTAGAACTGATACATGAATTCAGCAAAGTTGCAGGATACCAAATCAATGTACAGAAATCAGTTGCATTCTTATACACTAATAATGAAGCAACAGAAAGACAAAGAAACTGATCCCATTCACAATTGCACCAAGAAGCATAAAATACCTAGGAATAAATCTAACCAAAGATGTACAAGATCTGTATGCTGAAAAGTATAAAAGCTTATGAAGGAAGTTGAAGAAGATATAAAGAAATGGGAAAACATTCTGTGCTCATGGGTTGGAAGAATAAATATTGTTAAAATGTCAATACTACCCAAAGCTATCTACACATTCAATGCAATCCCAATCAAAATTGCACCAGCATTCTTCTCGAAGCTAGAACAAGCAATCCTAAAATTCATATGGAACCACAAAAGGCCCTGAATAGCCAAAGTAATTTTGAAGAAGACCAAAGCAGGAGGCACCACAATCCCAGACTTTAGCCTCTACTATAAAGCTGTAATCATCAAGACCGCATGGTATTGGCATAAAAAGACACATAGACCAATGGAATAGAATAGAAACCCCAGAATTAGACCCACAAAAGTATGGCCAACTAATCTTTGACAAAACAGGAAAGAACATCCAATGGAAAAAAAGACAGTCTCTTTAACAAATGGTGCTGGGAGAACTGGACAGCAACATGCAGAAGAATGAAACTAGACCACTTTCTTACACCATTCACAAAAGGTAACTCAAAATGGATAAAGGACTTGAATGTGAGACAGGAAACCATCAAAACCCTAGAGGAGAAAGCAGGAAAAGACCTCTCTGACCTCAGCCATAGCAATTTCTTACTTGACACATCCCCAAAGGCAAGGGAATTAAAAGCAAAAATGAACTATTGGGACCTCATGAAGATAAAAAGCTTCTGCACAGCAAAGGAAACAATCAACAAAACTGAAAGGCAACCAACGGAATGGGAAAAGATATTTGCAAATGACATATCAGACAAAGGGCTAGTATCCAAAATCTATAAAGAGCTCACCAAAGTACACACCCAAAAAACAAATAATCCAGTGAAGAAATGATCAGAAAACATAAATAGACACTTCTCTAAAGAAGACATCCGGATGGCCAACAGGCACATGAAAAGATGCTCAACATCGCTCCTCATCAGGGAAATACAAATCAAAACCACACTCAGATATCACCTCACACCAGTCAGAGTGGCCAACATGAACAAATCAGGAGACTGTAGATGCTGGAGAGGATGTGGAGAAATGGGAACCCTCTTGCACTGTTGGAATGCAAACTGGTGCAGCCACTTGGAAAACAGTGTGGAGGTTCCTCAAAAAATTAAAAATAGACCTACCCTATGACCCAGCAGTAGTACTGCTAGGAATTTACCCAAGGGATACAGGAATACTGATGCATAGGGGCACTTGTACCCCAATGTTTATAGCAGCACTCTCAACAATAGCCAAATTGTGGAAAAAGCCCAAATGTCCATCAACTGATGAATGGATAAAGAAATTGTGATTTATATACACAATGGAGTACTACGTGGCAATGAGAAAGAATGAAATATGGCCCTTTGTAGCAACATGGATGGAACTGGAGAGTGTGATGCTAAGTGAAATAAGCCATACAGAGAAGACAGATACCATATGTTTTCACTGTTATGTGGATCCTGAGAAACTTAACAGAAACCCATGGGGGAGGGGAAGAAAAAAAAAAGAGGTTAGAGTGGGAGAGAGCCAAAGCATAAGAGACTGTTAAAAACTGAGAACAAACTGAGGATTGATGGGGATGGGAGAGAGGGGAGGATAGGTGATGGGCATTGAAGAGGGCATCTTTTGGGATGAGCACTGGGTGTTGTATGGAAACTAATTTGACAATAAATTTCATATAATAAAAAAAAAGAATTTGTTGATGAGAACTCTCCTTACTGGCTCAGCAAGTACTTCAACATCCCTCAACATTCCTTTCCCTCAATAGTGATCAACCCCTAGTATCTCTGTTCAGGTCTCAACCTCATAGTGGCTGCTCTCAGGAAGTCTTGGTTGGTCTCTTCCTGATCACATATAACCAGTCATCAACCACAGACTTGTGGACAATTCTGAACCCCTTCTCTTCACAGCCTCCATTCCCCCAATATTCCAATCCACAGATTTGATACATTTCAGCAGCTTCAAATTCTGATTTCTTCTTAATTTCAATAGGACAGTCTTACTCTACTAGATCTGAATCAATTTTTGACCAAGTAGGGATATTTTCCCCAAGCAAGTGATCAAGGAGCTCAGCTCATGAGTTCCTCTTCTCATAGATTTAGTCTCGTACTACCTGTTTTCCACTCCCTGAATAACATGTAGCGACTAGACCCAGTTTTATAGCTGTTACGGCAGGAGAGATAGTCTGGTAAAAATCATTTCACCATAACCAGAAGTGGAAAATCCAGCGTAATTATTTTAGTTTCCCTGTCTGTTAATTCCATCTAGGCCATTTCTTGAATGTTTTCTCTCTGAGTATGAGGTGCATTCACTTTCTTCATCATATGCCTTGAAATTTTTTATTGAATGCTAATAGTCATTTTGTGTAGAAGAATAGTAGAAATTGAGATAAATGATGTCTGACTCTAAAAGAGGGCATTCCACTTCTTCTGATAAGCTAATATTGGAGAAGAAAGCTTGAGTGAATTTAACTTTTTGATGACTTGGGTCTGGGCATGACTGTAGGTTTAATTGATTTAGATTATCTCTAATTTCAAAATTGTGTGGGCCATATCAGGAGTTTTCCTTTGGAAGGACTTGGGGTATGAACACTAGAGATATTCCAGAGATCTTTTTTATGCTTTATAGACAAGTGTCCAGCTTTCTGAATGCTAGGAGATCTCCCTGTACTTTACAGACTAGGTCTAAGCTTTTGGGTTGCTGAAAAATTCTCTTTGTTATCTGCTTCTTATCCACCTCCTGTTTCCTGTGCCTATAGAGATCTCTTTACTGCCTCATTTTAACTTTCAGAAGACAGCTACAGTATTCTTGTGGAAAAGTGATTTCTCTCAGCTTTGCTAATAGGTCTTTGGCACATTACCCCTTTTCATTTGGTACTGGAATGAGTTTTTGTGTGGATGCAGGCTTAGTCTATGGCTAGGGCTCCTTAGAATTCTAATCTGTCTTGCCAGCCCCCACATATATTTCATAAATTTGTAGAAATTTGTATTTTTCTTTAGTATCCCAGCCTATGGCGAGTTTGTTCTCTTTGTGCTTCTCTATTAGGGATTATAGCAGTCATGGGTCTTTTGTTCTAGTATCAAGTGCTTGTGACTATTGGAAATGTATTTTGCTTAATTTGTGTAGGCTGTCTAGTGGGTTCCCAAAGAGCTAGCTTGTTCTCATTGTTAGGTAGAAGTAATATTCTCTTGAAAATATTTCCTCTGTGTTTTTGGTTTTGTATACATGTATATTTATTTCTGAAATCAGGTTTCCCCCCCAAAAATGCTCAGATAGGGATCCACCATGCTTTGAGTCTTCAGGTAATCACAAATTAGAGTTCATAAATGTGGTATTCAAAAGACAAAATTTTGAGCATGATCTAGCTAGTATTTAGGAGTTTGGGAGGTTTAATGTACCTTAGAAGCCTAGAAAGCATGTATAACTGTTCTTCTGGGCTATGAGCCCTCAGAGTTCTCCCTTCTGAGTACTTAATTTACTGACTGCATAATCTATACGTAACTGTTCCTACATGACAACTTCCTAGGATAGTCCCTTGACTCCCATGAATGAAGCAGAATGAATGAAGGAATGAGGAAGACCCAAAATGGGAGAACTCTAGAGGGAAAGGGGTAGAGAGAGGTAAGTATGGGGATAGGCAGAGAGGGAGGCTGGGACACTGGAAATAGAATAGGCAGGGAGGCTCTGGGAGAGAAATCAGGCAGTCCTCCTAGCAGAACAGGAGCCTGATGGCTCTAACCCAGTAACTCAGTTCCTATGTGTCCTCAGTATCATCTGTGGAGAAAGTCAGTGAGCAAAGGAGGGGAGGGTGCCTGGCCTGTTCCTGTGAGTTATTTCTGGATGCATTATTCATATTTGATAAATCATTTAGAGGCAGCTACTTTATTAGCTTATAAAGCACATTATATGGTTTTAAATTGTTAATACAGGCTGTTGTGATGCATATTGTACCTCAGAAAAACCATGCATCACTTTAATTCATAGCCTCATTATAAAGCTTGTTACAGAGTGCTGCATTATTGCATGAAGAATAGTGGAGTAACATTTCTGCAAGAAACCTGAATGTTTTATTTACATCATTGGTGGCTTGGTATAACATATAAGAAATGCTTTTGAAGATGGAACCAGATCAGATTCTGAATTTTGAGGACAGATACCTAACATCTGCCTCCTCTAGACTTATCTTAATACAGACTTAGCACCTGGTTTGAGGCTGCATACATAAGTATCCAGAAAAGTCTTGCTTGACTTGCTTGGTGCCCTTGGATGAGTTGGCTTGTCCACTTCTTTAGGATCCCCAGACACGTTAGTGCAAACCTGATCCTAGGACTTGCTTTTCTTTATTCACTTAAGAGTCCTTGATCTCTGCCCATGTGCCAGGTACTGTGCTGGACCTACGATATAAATGATTAGTAGCATAGTCTTATTCCCTGACTTCATGAAGTTTGCCAGTGTTTCCAACTAAGAAGGAGAGAAGGATGGGTTTGCGCTGGAGTGTTGAAATTAACTGAGTTACAATCTACATCTATAATTTATAGGTGACAAGGGTAGTATGCTAGTAAATAACCAAATTTTCAGAAGTCTGAGTGATCAGTAGGCTTTCATTCAAACTGAAATTCAGACCACCTCCTCCAGGAATCCCACCTCGACAAAGGCAAATCTAAATTGGAATCTTGATTCATTTACTGGTTGTTTGTCCTTGGGTAGGTCACTTAGCCTATTGGTACTGAGCTTTCTCATCTGTAAAATGAGAATAATTGTTGCCTTATCTCACTGACTCACGATGAATATTAAATACAAGGCTTAGCTAAGAGTTAGAGACATTGCAAGTGCTCAGTAATTTGTTGGTGTTTCAGTCATTCAGCAGCTGAAAGTAGAACATGGCAATGCTCTTCAAACTCCCCCTGAAACATGCTTAGGTGCACACCATGGAATTCACAATTGTAAAGTATCAAGTATGAAATTATATTTTAGGTTAGTGGTTAAAGCCACTAAAAATTAAATGTTCTCTTTAGACAATGTATAATCTAATTTAATACCTGTGCTTTGGCATCTCTCTCCCCTTCTGAATTGCTACTCTGTGCATGGCTTTCTGGAATTTAAAGTAGGGAACTGTCTCTCATTTGAAATCATTGGAAACTCTAAGTAGTTCATGGTGAGGGTTCATATTGAAGAATAATTGGGAAGGATGTAGGTTGGAAGAGGAAAAGTGATGAAAGGCATTAAACATTAGTTCAAATAATACAGGCTTGAGGAAATGATAGTAGGTAGCCAAAGCTGGTCCCCAAAGATTTAGAAAAAGGACTACAACATCAGAGCTTGACTTTCGGAGGTCATATGAATTGGTGTGTGACTTGGTATGGGGGCGGGGGAGGGCTAAATTAAGGAAGACCAAGTGTTGACCAGTTTAGATGATAGAGCAGTCTTAGCATCTTCCAGATTCTGCAATTACTTCCTTCCCCAATTTTCCTGACCTCTGAACCACCAACTCATATGGGGCATCCAAGTCCCATATTGGCATAGTCTTCCCTCCATGATACAGAAAAATTATGCCACCTGCAACTCTCATTAAGAAATAAGTACTCCTGTAAGTTTCTTGAGGATCTCTAGGAAAAGCAAAGTTAAGAAAACTTTGAAAAGGAAAGAAATTAATACCTGAGTGATATTATTACACTGTACTAAACTTTGGAATTATAAAATGCTTCCTTCATATATAATGAAAAAGTGCAATAACATTTGCCTTTATGTTTATTGTTAATGTATGGAATGATGGAATGTGGATGTCTGTGCCTCCAAATCAGCTTCATGCTGCAAGGTTAGTCTTACTAGAAATAATTTTTTTATGATTTATGAAACACTTTTTTGAATATTGAAAACAGAAAAAAAAGACAAGGTTCACATATTTTAGAGTTAATGAGGCTCAATGTTAGCTAGTCATTTACATCAAAAATAAGCATAGGAAGAAGAGGAAGAATCTGTGCAAATACTTTTTTTAGATGGAATCTGTGCTAACAGGTGAATATCCAGACCAAATAAACTTTTTTTTTAATCTGGCACCCTTTGATTTCTGAATCCATAAAATAGAGTAAGGGAGAGAAGTGCCAACATCCCAAAGATCCTCTAGAAAATGAAGTTGCTAACATTGGCTGACTTTCTTCTAACTTTTTACTTACAAAACCAGTGCTTCCACATGCTTTCACTCTGATTTCAAGACTTTGGCATTTTTATTAAAGTAAGAGGCAGATGAGTGATGAATCCTAGTCACATTCACTTGGTGTTACACAAGGCAAGTAAGCAGAAAAACTAGTCTATTTTTAATTTTTTTTTAACATTTATTTATTTTTGAGACAGAGAGAGAGAGAGAGAGCATGAACAGAGGAGGGTCAGAGGAAGAGGGAGACATAGAATCTGAAACAGGCTTCAGGCTCTGAGCTGTCAGCACAGAGCCTGACGTGGGGCTCGAACCCATAGACCGCGAGATCATGACCTGAGCTGAAGCCAGACGCTTAACTGACTGAGCCACCCAGGCACCCCGAAAAACTACAGTCTTAATTAAAATGCAGGAACTCATGGATCCATACAGAAATCATGACATAATCAACACAGTATCTATCTGTCCAAACAATGTGCTTAGGAATGGTTTCTCTCTCTCTCTCCTCTCTCTCTCTCTCTTCTCTCTCTCTCTCTCTCTCTCTCTCTCTCTCTCTCTCTCTCTCTCTCTCTCTTTCTCCCTCTCTCCTCCTCCTCCTCCTCCTGCTCCTCCTCCTCCTCCTCCTCCTCCTGCTCCTCCTCCTCCTCCTCCTCCTCCTCCTCCTCCTCCTTCTCCTTCTCCTTCTCCTTCTCCTTCTCCTTCTCCTTCTCCTTCTCCTTCTCCTTTCCCTTCCTCTTGGTTAAAACTGAAATACTTAGCTAGGGAATGTCCTCAGTCAGCTCCAAGGCTATATTTACCAAGTTCAATGAAGCTTCTCAGGAGTCACCAGGAAATGGCTCCCAGGGGACAGCTGGATACTGTTAAAGGAATAGAATTTCCTTCAGATTTTGAACTGTGGACAGTTTTTTCATTCCCCTTTTGTTGTTACTTTATCCCAGCTCCCAAGAACTCCGGGACTTGTCTGCTGCTTACTGCTCTCTTGTTGGGGTTCTTCTTCCTCCTGGAAAAGAGAAGAAAATAGAATAGTTTCCTAAGTACAATTTTTGTTTGAAAACAAAGCATGCAAGCTCCTTTTACATTTTTCTGAAGTGTTTACTGCTAATAAAAACAAACAGGGGATGTTAAGAAGAAACATGAGACATGCATGCACCTGCAAACACACACTATCCTTTACATATATGTTGATCTTTACACTGTGTAGACTCATTCTGTAGGTAGGATCTTACTGGGAGGGGACAGCATTACTATGTTTATACTCACTTCTACTTTACAGATGAAGAAATGAAGGTCCAGAGAACTTGAGAGATTTACTCTGTCGCTAGTAATGGTGGAACTGGTTATCAATGCAGTGGGAGTTTTATCTACATGACTTCTAACAGAGCAGGAGGGATATTTAAAACTGCCAGTAGGAGTTTCTCTAGAATTTGCTAAAATGTTACTGGAATAAAGCTGTTTTTAATATAATTATTATCATCTTTAAGCATTTATCATCTGCTAAGTGATATATGTGTATGCATGGACAAATGCATGAACATTGAACCTAACAACAAACTTACAAGGGAGGAATTTTCTCCCTAATTTTATAGACTAGAATTTTGCTGTATTCTAACTGCACATTTCTGAATGATGAACTGAGAGTCCCCTCATTTCCCTCATGCCCCGTCATGGGGCATCCCTCATGGTCTCTCACCACAGGCCACTCCATAGGATGGTCACACATGATCATATTCCTGCTCTTCTAGGAATGGATTTCTCCTATATCACTAAGGGGAGCAGGGCAGTGCAGGTTGGGAGTGGGAGGTAGCTTCTCATTCCTCACTGCCTGCCCACATCTGTCTCTTCTAGACCCATCCTCTAAGTGCCGTCTGATCTTCTTAGTAATCACTCTGTCATCCTGTAACATGGCTCAAGGCTGCCATGTAAAATTACAATGGTTGTACACTCCAACTCCGGGGGCGCCATTTACTTGTGTAGTTATAACCAAAGGGTATTTTCTGGAAGATGGCAATAAAGAGTCTGGAGGAACAGGTGGCTTTTTCTCCTTCATACAAATGCACCATTTGAGCTGTGTGGCTCCTTGTGACCCTAGTTTGGCTGTGCAGTCTGAGGTAGGGGCCACAATTCAATCATCTGGCCATGCCTCCTGCCTATCCAACTTGTCTTTTTCAGTGATCTGAATGGCACATAGTCCTTGTTCCAGATAGAAGGTTCACAGTCTAATTAATAGAGGTTATAGGTATATATTATTGTCTACACATAACTAGATGCAAAATTTTAGTCAAGTCTAAACAGGTATCCTGTTCTCACAGAAAAGATTGCTTTACATTTGTCAAGTATTTACAGTTCTATATTTCCTTTGCGTTACAAAAAAAAAGTTTGTGGCATGATAACTAAATTGTCCAAAGTATGTTTATTAACTACTTTTTTAAAAAACAAGTTTCCTTCTTTCTTTGACTACAAGTCACTGGTAATATGTTTTTATAATCTTTTTTCCTATTTCTTTTTGATAATTGACTATATAAAGTCTTTAGACTATTCTTTGGGAACAGATCTGCTATATTTCTTTACATGAATATTCTGAAATAGAGTGACCACACCTCTTTATTGGACATGCAGAGTGTTTCCATTTTCATTTTGCTATTATAAATAGTGTGACTATCTTTTTGTACATTGAAATGATTTTTTTCCTTTAAGATAGATTCTGAGAAATGGAATCATTTGGTAAAACAGCAGAAATATGTTTAACGATCGTGAAATGCGGAACCAAACTGAT
The DNA here is from genome assembly GCF_018350175.1 of Felis catus. Classification (NCBI taxonomy): domain Eukaryota; kingdom Metazoa; phylum Chordata; class Mammalia; order Carnivora; family Felidae; genus Felis; species Felis catus. The sequence goes on from NC_058370.1 coordinate 123,088,697, forward strand.
TTACAAGGAACACTGTTATTTTATTCTCCTAATAGAAGCATTTGAAAAAGCCTGCCTCATTGCACCATTACCAACCTTGAAACAATTTGATAGCAAATAGAATACCCATTTTTTATATGCTTTTCTTTCTTATTTTTTAGAGATGTTAAACATCCTCTCACATGTTTATTAGCCATGTTATATTTCTTATTTTTAAAACACTTGTTCCTGTTCCTAGGGCATTTGTCTCTTATTATGTTAGGGCTTTCCTTACTTATTTTCAGGAGCACATTATTTATTAATGGCATTATTTGTTTATCATATATTTAAAATATATTTCTGAGTTGAGATTTTTAATCTTCTTTTGTTTTTCAGCTAAGAGAGTCCGCTACTCTAAAGTCACCACAGAGGTCAGTGACATGTTTAATTACATATGATTTTAGAACAGTATATATTTATTCTTTAAAATAATACCTTAAGTTGTATGGCATTTATGTGTCTATGTGACATGCATCTTGGTGATGTGGTATAATTTGGTTATCCAAATGGTCAATGTTGCTATCTCCTTCTCCTAGATACCCAACTTTTCCCCATTTGTTTGTAGTTTTCCTCATTTCCTGGGGAATGAGTTCACCTGATGCCCATCTGCTCACTCTGCTCATAGCACTCCAGCTCATCCCCCAAAGAATCCACCTTTCTGCCCTTTGATCTGACTTAATAATCCTAATAATCATCTGAAATTTTTTAAAAGAATATACTGTGTACCTGAGGTCAAAATACTAATACCCTCTCAGATTTTTAATATTTTAAAAATTGCATTAGGTAACTGTATGTCTTGTCTCCATTTTCTTTTAAAAATAACAGAAAAAAATCTGCTAAGACTGATGAATCAGTAGTAATATACAGGTAGATTAGGAAAACATAGTAGGGAAATGGCCATCCACATCACTGTTGGAAAGAAATATAAAGGAGAACTTTTTGGTAATTAGAGACATTTGGAATTATGTTTTTATGTTACCTGAAAGCATTGAGTTCTCTAAGTTGTCTGGTATTCCCTAAGGAGGTAAACTCCATAACCATAAATATGAAAAAGAGTAGGTTTTGAGGCTTTGTGGACAATGGATGAGCATTAGGAGAATGCAGATCTTTAGGAGAATTGACCAAGGAGAAAGAAGACTGTGGTCAGGGTGACTGTAAATCAGGTAAGAGCAGATGTGAGTATATATCAACTATCGTTTTATCTCATCTATTGGCCCAAAAGCTAATCTTACCTTTGTTTTGGCATTTAGTTATCTACATTTAGCTGTTTTAATACGTTTATATATTTATTCACATATCTCTTTTTTATATATTTTTTAAGATTCTGGAATTCTGTTCTTTCGAGGAATCAGAACTGTTTTCTCTGACCAAAGTAGTGGTCCCTGCTACAGATTTAAGGACTCTCATATAAAAACAAAATAACAAACAAACAAACGAACAAACAAAAACCCTCTTTAGTCAATACACAGGTGCTTAAATTATTATGGAAGGTGGTATTGTGTGGATATTTGAAATTCAGACTCTAGAATCAGAAAATAAGGGTTCTTTGTATTCTTCTACCATTTATTTACCAGACAATTAAACTATCTATGCTTTAGGTACATTCTTCATAAAGTAGGACAGGTAATCATGGTACCTACTGTATTTGGATTTTTTTTGGAGGGGTGGGCAGGGAAGAATTATATAGTTCTTACTCTGGTACTGAGTATGTAGCAAGCACTCACCATACATTAGTTGTGCAGTAGTAATGCCCCGCCCTCTGGGGAATGTTAGATGTTGTCTTATTGACATGTGGAAGAGAAGAAAGTCTATATGACTAAAGGCTATATGTCTCCTTGAGACAGCACTTTATCATAGCAAGAAGAAAAGTTTGCAAATAAGTTCTTTGAGAGCTAAGGTTGTTCAGAATACAGTCCCTTGTCTTTAGTAGATTAATAATAAATATTTGTTCAATTGGGAATCAAATCCACAATGTTTTGACCTTGGTAAACAATCATATCTAGGGTCTTCATTGACTCTACTCTGCAGCAATGAGGGCTGTCATGACTCTTTTTAAGCCAGCTCTTGTGGATCTCATTTTCTTTATGGGTAATATGAAGGGAAAGAGAAGATACCCTTTCTTTAAGCTCCATACCAGCTCTATGATGCTGAAATTCTCTGACTATCCCTAGTACACTATGATAAAATTGTACTCTCTGGGAATAAAACAGGGAGCACCAAAACTGGGGTGGGTACAAGGTGGAATAAATCTGGAGGTGCAGAGATGTTCTGTCCTGCCCTAGGACTTGAAGCCTAATGCACATCCTGTTTCACCTCCTTTCCCTTCCAATTAAATGGAGTTCTGCTGCATTCCAAGTGCAAGATAAACAAGGCATTTATCCCAGTCAATTTTAACAACCTTCCCTTTGTACATTTGCATATAGCTTAACTTTCATACAACCACGGGAAGCTCATAAAATCTCAGCCTGCGCTGACCATAAAAAAAAAAGGTATTTTTGTATATTGTTGGGTTTGTATACTTCCTTGAGGCACTAGAGGAACTGCAGGAGCCTTTAAAACTAATTAACAGCCCCCTGTTGGGGACATGACACTTTGCAGTGATTTATCCTGGGTGGGAGTGCAGACCTGTGCTGCAAGAACTTCCAAAGCTGTGTGCAGATCTGAGGGGATTTGTGAAGCGGTGTTATTTACCACACACCTCCCACTACCCACTTTTTGGTGGAGAGTGGAATCGAAATATTTAATGCATCCCCATCTTAACAGGAGAGATGACAACAGGTAATTCTTTACAAGGTGCTGCTGCTACAGTTATAGCCTCCCAGAACTTAAGATGAGTTCCCCCTCCCACTACATATGTTACTGTGTGTTTTAGCAAGTCAGGTTAGAGTGCTGCCTGGTACTTCTGACGTGTTTTAAAACATGTATGACTCTAGAACCTGGTGTAGTTATTGCTGTCCTAACGTTTTGGGCTGCAAACAGTTTCCCTTTCTCCCAGTAATAGAATGCTCTGATGCTATTAGATACTAGATTTTTAAAGCACTTTTTCCCTCAGTAATTTTGTAGCTGCAGAAGCAGACTTATTTTCAGTGGCTAATTTCCCCCCACAAGTCTCTGAAATAGTTATGAAGGTCATGGGGGCAACATGGTTGTTTCCATTCCCACTAACTCCCTCCCCAGTGCTCCCTTCTCACATAAGGGAGTTTATTTTTGACCAGCAAGTAGACTTGAGATCAAGCAAGGAAAAAAAAAAGAAAGAAAGAAAAGAAAACTAATTTAGTATAAAAGAAAAAAACATAAAAGCATTCCAGGGACGAAGATCCAGAATGACTGGAGTATTCTTGGATCCACCTACATCATGTGCTAGCTGAGTAGCCATCGAGAGTTACTACAGCTTTCCAATCCTGAATTTCTTCATCAATAAAATGAGAATTAAATGAAACAATATTTTCATGAATCTTAGCACAATCAGTATCCCATGGAAAGGTTGAAATGGATTTATAAATGAAAGAAGCTTTGATTGGAGAATTTCTGGCATCAGAGAATTTACATTTGAACTAGACGTGGGCATTATTCTTACATTTATAGGTCTACCTGGTGTGTCTGAATGAGAAAACAAGTAGGCTTTGGCTTTGTCCTTCATCTCCACTGCCTTATCACCTATTCTACTTCCTACTTGTGCTCCCAGGGAGTCCTCACCCTTTGCCCCTAGTCTACATTTGCCTTTTGAGAGGCCACAGGAACTCACCAACTTTTTTGACTCATTCTTGTATGGTTCCATGATTATCTTAGTCTTCAGTATTGAATTGTAAACCCTCACAGCCAAGACAGGATCCCATGTGAACTGTGCTATGGCCATTCTAACATAGATATACCTCAGGTAGAGCTACCATCTTGAACGGTAAGAGGATAGAGTCAGATTTATTCTTATCTATAAAAAAGCATTAATTTAAAATATATTTTTAACTTTCTTTTTTAGTATTTCTATTCTTTGTTAAGTCTGAAGGGTATGAAATAGAAGGAAAAGAGAAAATATGCACAGAACACAAGCTCAGATAGACATAATATGGATTCATTCTACTAAACAAACAAAACCAACTTTTGATTCAGTCACGTTTGGATATGGCACTTTTTTACTGAAACAAGATCATTGAAAAAATATGACATGAAAATATTTAGTGAAACTCTTGAACACATGAAAGGCATTGAAAAAAAGAAAAAGTTGGGGTACCTGCATGGCTCAGTTGGTTAACTGTCCAGTGCAGCTCTTGGTTTCGGCTCAGGTCATGATCGCATGGTTTGTGAGTTTGGTTCTGAGCAGACAGCACGGAGCCGGCTTGTGATTCTCTCTCTCCACCCTCTCTCTGCCCTTCCCCCACTCATTCTCTCTGTCTCTTTCTTTTGAAATAAATAAATAAACTTTAAAACAAAAAGGAGAAAAAAAAGAGTAACAATGGAAAATACCACCTTTTATTTATACAGCATTCTACATATTTTAAAGATTTTTTTCTTTTATGACCAATAAAAGACTGAATCCCACATTATTTGTGAAAGACCAGGGAGGGTGTTTTTTATCCAAATTTATGGATAAAGAAACAGTTTCAGGGTCCAAGGTCATATGATAAATAAGAAGTTCCTCTCTGTGGCAATTAGGCTTATGAAAAAAAATCCTCAACAGAGTCTAGAAGTTTTTGTTTTTTGTTTTTTTGTTTTTGTTTTTGTTTTGTTTTGTTTGTGTTTTTAAATTGGCATATTCTAAATCCAGCCAGAAAAATGAGAGGGTAAAGCAAGTCAGTTAGAAGAGAAAAAGGACATTTCTCTTTTTTTCTTCTTGAAATGTATTAAATGCAACTTTAGTTTTGAGAATCTGAATATACAAAATATGAAATTAGCCAGTTTTGGAAACACACAGTACCAGTTTGGATTTATAAGATTAAACAGGGAAACATTTTTTTCATACTTTTAGATTGATATACCAACTTTGTTTTTATTAGTTTAAAATAATTGTATAGATATATGTCTATTGACAAGAAATGATATGGGATGTTCATTATATACATTTAAGGAAAAATATGAAATAAATTTTAATTCTGTTTCTGTTTAAAATACCTATATTTACTTATGTGTAGAATTCAACAATAGAAAAAGTGTGAAATAGCAGCATGAACATTTTTTTCAGCTTTACTGAAGTATAATTGACAAATGAAATTGTCTAAGACATTTAAAGTGTACAACATGATGATTTGATCTATGTAAACATTGTGAAAAGAGCACAAAATTTTAATAGCAGTTATCTTGGAGTGGAAAGATGATGGCTGGGTTTTTTTCTCACATATTTACTGTGTGTGTGTGTGTGTGTGTGTGTGTGTGTGTGTGTGTGTGTGTGTGTAAGAACATTTCAATTCTACTTTCTCAGCAAATTTCAATTATACAATATAGTGTTACCAATGATAGTCACCATATTATACATTAGATCCTCAGACCTTATACCTCTGTCTACTTCCCCTCCCCAAAGCTTCTGGCAACTACTTTTCTACTCTCTGTTTCTGTAATTTTGACTTTGTTTTTAGATTCCACATGTACATAATTCTATGTAGTATTTGTCTTTCTCTGGCTTATTTCACTTAGCATAATCCCCTCTGATGTCATCCTTGTGGCTGCAAATAACACAATATTCTTTTTCAAGGATGAATAATATTTCATTATACACACACACACACACACACACACACATATATATATATATTTGTTTGTTTGTTTGTTTTGTTCCGTTCACTAAAAAAATGTTAACCTCATAGAGCCAGAAACATTATTTGGGGGCTGCAGTCACAACATTCAGATCATGTAGAATCACACCAGAAGAAAAATATTATGCACTTAATTGGTTATTGGGATTCCTTTTGTAGGTATTTTATCTATGCAGATTTCTTTTTCCTTTGTGACAAGTTGCTGAGCCCTGATCCTGAAAAACTGAAGTTTTGTTGGAACTTAGGAGGGAAAGAAGGAATAACTTTGGAATTTCAAATGCTTCCTCAGATTCAAAACTTAGCCATCCCACTTACTAGTTTTGTGCTTCAGGCAAGTTTGTCAACATTTCTGTGCTTTAAGTAACAGAATTGCAGTACCTGTCTCCTAGGGTCAGTGAAGAGTACATGAGATAATGCAGAGTACCTTAGTGAGCATGAAAAATGCTCAATTTCATCATCACTTGGCAGGTATGATGACTTGATTGTAAGCCCAAGACAATGACAGTGCTGAGAACAGAGAAAAAATGTTGCATTAATAATTAATAAGATGAACTTGATGGCAAGTAAGGGTAGCTTTAAACAATGTTGGTATTTAATATCCTGTGTATTAAACAGTCCAGTGGTAGCCTTTTTAGGGTTTGTTTCAGCAGCTCAATGATGACACCAAAGACTCAGGAGCTCAATTATCCTCAAATATTATTTTGTCCCATGCATGATATGTTGCAGCTTTAGGCAGAAAGAATATGGTGGAAACCAAATTATGTGTAAGGAAAAATTTTCCTAGGAACAGTACCTCATCCTTCTTCACCCCAAAGATTTTACTTTATGCCTTATTGTGGAGAAATGGGTGGTGCAGCCACCCATACTGAGAAAATCCAGAAAGCAAAAGTATGGTAAAAGAGTATTGGATTGCATTATTCATTCTCTGGAATTGGACACATTGTTGTCTGGACAGAGTAGAGGTGTCTTGAGCATGGACAGAGGAGGGTGGTGGGATACTTTAGGTATGTAGTGTTTGTCATGGAAAGACTTAATTGGGCCTGAGATCTGAGTGCCACGATGGAGGCATTTTGGCTACCATTGGCACTAGGAGCTTGGTATTCAGTGGTGGACATAGACGGTAAATACCACATCGTTAACACCATGGCATATTTTGCCTTGCCTTTTTGGAAAAGGTATTACAAATGTCACTCTTTACAATAGAGCTCAACTTGTGTAACTGGTTGTTAAATTCTGGCCAATATTCTTCTAGGTGGCATGGAGAAGTACCTACAATTAAACAAGTGCTTTTAATAATAGTGCTGCAAAGGCAATGAGCTTGCGTCAGAGGATTTTACAAAGAAATTTGGGGTTTTTGTGGGGTACTCTTTTTTTATTTTTATTTTTTGCTTACCTAGGTTTTACAGCAAAGACAAAACTTTCTTAATTGATTTTATTACTTGTTTCACCAAAATCTCATTTTGCAATGCTTTGCACATTACCACATTGCTTCAGAGCCTGAAATCATCCCTGATTTAGATTTATGGGAAGAGTTTGCATATTTTACAAACATGGATTTTCTTCTAGTTCTAACAAAGTGCATTTATTTTGTGTACAAACCAATGATATATCTATTTTGGAATGTTTTTATTTAAATTCCAATGATTTATGGGCATCGTGGTTTGGCTGCCCATGTAGCATATTATCTGGCCCTTTCTAGAACCCTAAGTCTTTAATTGAGCAAGGCTATACTGCAGAAGCTCATTGATCACTATCTTTTGGCTTCCAAATTATCTCTTTTGGGGGAAGGAGGGGACAGGTTCCATTTAGTTTTTGTTTGCTTTTATTATTTCCTTCAAATCTCTGGCTGGTTATTGCATTCCTGTATCATTTTGAAATTTATAGTCTATTTAATAGCATTTTTATTTTTTATGATTATGTCAGTCTTACCCATAAGAGGGTCTTAGGGAATATGTTTTGAGTTTCTTTCAATAGCAACCACATCTAGAAACTACCTAACTGAATTATGAGTTTTATTTTTTTACCGGAGGGAGCTATGAAACGGAAATGATTTTAGATGTAGATTATAATAATAATTTGGAGGCATCTTTATGATGTGTGAGTTTCATATGACTCTCAAGCCTCGTGCTCCTTTGATTATTACTGTTCTAATAGAGCACTACAAAACTTCTAAACATATCCAGTAGCAATCTCCACTTCAGGGGTAGGTGCAAGGAAGCACGGGTGTGTTTAATACCGAATCATTCACCAAAATGTCAAGAACAGTTTGTTCAAACAACCCTAAAGGGCAGCACAAATTGGTGTTTCTTCCTCAGAGATTAAGTGTTTACCAGTGTTACTAAACATTAGTAGTGTTAAGTGTTACTAAAACATTAAAGTATCATTGGCGGGGGGAATAATTTATTGGAAGGATACAGGGATGTTTCAGGGCAGCACATGGTCCTCTTATGCAAGATCAGATCAAGACACTAGTAGGTTAACCAGAAACAAGATGTCCTCCTGTCTGTCCCTCTCACATGTGGTAGTGGGTCATCCTCATAGATGGATACAGACATATTACAGTGGATTAAGAGGATAGTCATAATTAGAAGTAACATTTTAGAATGTGTACCATGTTCCAGTCCCCCTTCTAAGTGCTCTACCTATATTAGCTCATTGGATCATCACAATGACCCTATGAAAGATGAAATTGGGCAGGGAGATATTAAGTAACTAGTTTAAGGTGGCATAAACTGGTAAATAGTGAAAAGTGGAGACCTGATTTGACCCCAGCTACCCAGTTTCAGATGTTCAGAGTTCTGTATGTTCTTCTTCTCTCTCTGCTGACCTTTCTTTTCTATTTTTCTGCTTCATTCTGTACCAGATGGCCCCAGACCCAATATTGCACATTTTCCTGGTTCAGATGTCTGACAGAGATTGACTAGATTCTCTGGATTCTAATTCTGAATTTCTTAGAAGCACAGTATGTTTGGTCAGTCTGTGGGAACAGATCAATTGACTGTGGAGAGGGAGATGGGGTCATATTGTTCAGACCTAGTTGCCTGATTTCACCGTGAGAGATTAGAACAGATCTTATAGATAGGACATGGCTGAGTAGTTCCTTGCAAAAGCTGTCTCTTATAATTTATAACTAGTAATATAAATATCCACATCTGGGGAGCTCCTTCACATGATCTCCAGTATTTCTCTATATATCCTTAATTATTAATTTTAAATCAATTTAATTTATATATCCTCAAGAACAATTTCTGAAAGGCAAATTAATGGTGATGTATATACTTTCTGGGGTCATTTTATATCTCTTCTTTGCATTCATTGCTCTCCAGATGAGAGTAAGTTTAGAAACCAAATAAGCACAATGAAGATCTGGCAGTCTAAAGTTGCCCTTAAAGATAATAGCTAAAATTAATTAACTTTATTTAATCCTCACAACAAATCTATGAGGCAGAATCAATGAAGAAACCGAAGCAAAAAGGTTTAAATAAATGATCCAGGTCACACTTTTAGTGACAGAATCCAGGTCCAAACCCAGGCTGAACGCAAGACCTGAACTTGAAACATTTATACCATATTAACACATGTGCTTGTTTTTACTCATTTCAACTAGTATTTGGGGGTGGAGGGGACGCATCTGAAAATACCTAACAATCTCAGACGTAAAAGTGGTTCATAGAGCAAGGTCTCCCCACACGTATCTGCATCTGTTAGCTCTTAGAAGAGGTACTTTCTAGGAAGGAAACTAGGAAGGAAACTTCACAACTGTCTACACATCTGGCAGCGCTGGCGCCGTCTCTGGGAAGCTTTGGGAACTGCAAGCAGTTTATATTAGTGGCTGAGAGGTGAGACAAGGGTCTGAATTCAGGCCATCAAGATTGGAATGTAAGTACCTTCTTTTTTTTTTTTTTTAATTTTAACGTTTATTTATTTTTGAGAGAAAGAGACAGACAGGGGAAGGGGCAGAGAGAGAGGGACACACAGAATCTGAAGCAGGCTCCAGACTCTGAGCTGTCAGCACATGTGGGGCTCAAACCCATGGAAAGCGAGATCACCACCTGAGTTGAAGGTGGATGCTTAACTGACTGAGCAACCCAGGCACCCCGCTTAAGTACCTTTCTTAAACGCGGTGTAAATTTGAGCAAAGAACCAAAAGACTCCACTTCATTTTTATGAAATCTGGGTGATGACGCCTACCTCCTGATTTCTGTGAGGATTAAATGAGAGGTGATACATGTTTAGTTAATTTGGCTGCTAATTTTAGGGCATGCTCAGTGCTTAGTCTCAACCGCCTCCTGTCTCTTCCTTTTCTCCACCTACCAGTATTTAACACCGTGGTCCTCACCGGCCCTGGCACATTTTAGCATTAGAATTTCTAGTTTAATTGTGTGGCTTTTCAGTTTGCTCTCTGTATATCTTCTACTGTCAAATTGTAGCTTCTGTAATAAGTGAGTGAAACTCAAGAACTCGTAAATCTTCCTGAATTCTTTGCATAGGAAGGCTCAAGAGGCAATACTGTGATATCTTAACTGGCGTTTGGATTTGCAAAAAGCCAAAGAAATCATCATCCACTGGAAATAGCTTCCAAGGAGAAACCAGCAGAAGAGAGACAGAGATGTTAGGCCATCTCTGCCTTTTTTTTTTTTTTTTGAGAGGGCTAATATATTCAGCCATCACAGATTTTTCCTGGGTGGAATATTTAGGAAATATGACACTTTATGTTCTAAAATCATATTTTATGATCAGCAGAATCTGTGAAGTCTTAAATCTGCATTAATAATAATATAGATCTAATTTCTATCACTCTTAGTTTTTGTAGGAATCTTTTATATAAATTTTTCTGTCAGTCCTTAAAAAATGAATGAAGTATTTGTTATGATCCCTATTTTATAGATGGGAGAATTGGTTTCCAGAAAGATTAATGACTTCTCACTTCATTGTTCAAACCAATGGCTCTCATGCCTTGCAGCATATGGCTCGACAGCATAGAGTTTGGAATCAAAGGGACTGGTTTTCATCTGAGTTTGCAAGGTGGCAAAAATAAAGATAGGAGCGCCTCCTTCATAAATGGGGAATGTGTTTGGCCACAAGTACCAGAAAGCCAATTGACAGAGATGTAACCAAATTGGGGATTATAGATCTCACACAAAAAGAGACATGGGCCCAGTCAACTTCTAGTACTGGTTTCCTCCTTTAACAGTGTTGTTGACAACCGATCTGCAGTTTCCTTGGCTTTTCCCTATCCTGGTCACCACTTCCAGAGCTTCAGACATGCTGTCTGTGTCTGGGGTAGAAATAAGAAGGGGGAAATGTCCAGTCTCGCTGTTTCCTTTCATACACAATGCAAGGGCTTTGCTTCCTCTAAGTCCTCACCCCCATGGACTTTGCTGCTCTGTCACAGTGTGAACTGTTACCACTTGGCCACCTCTTCCTCCCAAGGACTCTAGGAAAAAGAATATTGACCTTGGGACTGCCAGTGTTACTGCCCAAGTAGAATTGGGCCATTGTTAGTAAAAACTGGGGGAGAGGGGGTCTTAGCAGGGCCAGCAATGTGTCTGTCTCACACGGCTTTTAGAGAGTTTATTCGGTGTAACTTTTTTTGTTACAGAATAGGTATGTAATAAATAGCATTATGTGTAGTAACATCTGTAAGATTAATAACTAATAATATGATGGCAGCACCGGTTTTCTTTTCCATAGACAAAGCACCTTTGAAAGAAAAATGGTAGTGAATAATAATTATCAGATTTGAATGTTACCTTTATTTTTATTGTGTTGAATTCTCAATATCTTTTAACTTGTTTTTAGCCCCATAATATTCCTCTAAATAATAATGGAGAGTATAATTATTATACTTTACAGACAGGAAAATAGATCTCCACAGAGGTGAAGGGAATTGCTTAAATTAATGGCAGAGCATGTGTTTTTACTTCAAATCTTGCAGTCTGATCTGTGTTAGTACCGAAAAGCCACTCCTTCCTCCAGACTAATAGAGGGAGTGACATACATGGTAAGCAGCAGTCATATTGTTGATGATTCATTGCTGGAAAATTAGCAATAGATAATATTCTCTTGTAATAGGAACCCTTGCAATTTAAAAAGTATTTCACTATTTGACATTTAAAAAACATGAAGTAGATATTTGATTTGCTTGTGTGCTCTCTTAGGTAAGTTTGTGACCCCTAATTAACTTACAGAGAAGTCATTTCCTGGTGCTAGTCACTGGAGCAGATGACATAGCATTTTTCCTTTTCATTTCTGCAATTTCATTGGGATCTTTGTAGATTCACAACACGAAAGGAAAATTTGATCGTTTTCAAGTTAGATGGAAAAAAATGTACTTGTCTTTAGTCTGTTTGGCAGTAATGGGTGTATACTAACTGCATTCAGTAACTACTGGATATAGATTTGATGTTGTCAGCCTAGTCTGGGACAGAACAGTGAAGTTGAATGAGGCAGCTAAAAATAAAGCGAGGGATGTAGATTGTTGTATGAAGCAGGCTCATGCGGTATAGGCTCATCTGCCACCAAAGCTCAGATTCAGGCCATCTGAGGACCACTGCTTGACAGAGAACTACATACTCACCCACCATTAATAGGAAAGGAGGCCTTCTTAAAGGAGTTGACTTATCACTTGTTTTCCCCCCACATAAATATAATTAACTATGAAAGGTAGTGATGGCAGCAGAACATCTGTCTTTAGCTTTCAGATTTTTCACAGTCTGTTGATTAGGTTATGTTTTGTATTATTCCAATGTCCACAGCTGTCAAGTGAGATGGGAGCAGGCCTGCCCGAATCGGGGAGCGGAGGTCTGCAACGGCTCTTCACGTTCCACGTGGTAATAGCCGGTGACAGCTTCTACTCCGAACAAATTGTTTTCCGTTGGTTGATGGGTCTCAGCTGTTCTAACCTGGGAAGTGATGAGTTTTGCTTTCATTTGGAAAGTAAGATCTGTTCAAATAGAGTTGCTGGCTTCTTTGGGTATTACTCTTTGTTTGAATGGGTTTTTTTTGTTTTTGGTTTTTTTTTGTTTTTTTTTTTTTTTTTTTTGAGCTATGTGTGTATGCACATGCAGTGGTGCTTTGGTCCATTTTGACAGCAAGTTCTAAACTTACCAAAGCGTGATATGTGGAGGCTTCCAAGGTCTGTGCTGTTCCTGATACATGGGAGGGGGTGATCAACAAAGGGCACAGGAGCATTTTAATCTCACTCCCACCAAAGTCTCTGAGATTGATTTTCCATCTTGATTCAAGAGCATTTGTTCTCAGGCTGCTACCTTTTCCTGGAAAGTGAGATTAGCTCACACCAATATCCTTGGTAATGCCAAACAGTGGAGTGCTTATTAAAATAATAGGATGGGGAAACACACAGGGTCTTCTTTCAGCATTGTTAGATCTGTAGACTTAATTTTATATGCTGTAAGTGGGAGCACATAGCACGGGAGTTGAGTATGCTTAAAATGGGTAAGTCGAGAAGATTTTCCTCAGTTTCTTCCTGTTCCTTTCCCCCTTTCTCCACATCAGAACATAGCCTTAGAAAAGGATTTAAACATTCTTTGTCCCAAAGGTATAAATCACGAATGATTGCTTGGTTACGTGCACTTTAATAAGAAACAAGGAAAGGTATCTATTGCTATTCACTACAACTTTCTGTGATGGAAGAAACGTTCCATAGGAAATGTGTATAGTATGCCAGAGGGACTCAACTTTTATTTTCATTTCATTTCAATTAACTTAACTTTAAATAGCCACATGTGGCTAGTGCCTACCATATTGGAAGTATGGAAATAGACCATTAATGATGAGCTTTATTTAAAGCCTTCAGCTATTTCGAATGCAGTGTGTATTTTTGAGGAGGGCTTAATTATCCTGACATTAATGAAATGGTACCATTGCCACCTGAAAGACTAACTCTGACCAATTCTAGTGTCTAGCACAGCAGTCTTAAATCATAATAGGCAACAACAAGAATGAATATATGAGTATAATGCATTAGATCTCCAGTGTCCCTTTCCTTTCTTAACTTTGATGATTACATTTGAAATGTCTACATGCAACTAGCAAAGAGTAAATACTCCATTAAAGGCAGCTGCATTCCTTTTTACTATCATAATTATATGACATTTCTATACACTCTAATTGCCCATGTGGCATCAATCAGAAGGGTCATTGAGTCATAGAATCCCATAAGTGATTCTGCACTTAATGTCACCAATGACAAAAGTATCACAAAATTATAGTTCTAAAGATTTAAGCATCCCAAAGAGAGTACTAAAAACATTACGTCCCAGACAGAAGAGCTTTTGCTGTATGTGATTCTATTCTCCACTCAAAATCAGCATTACTACTTATGAATATAATTACCAATATCACAGAATTTTGGACTTTTAAAAAATCCTGTACCTCCTTGTCTGAGTAACTATTGTATGGTGAATTTGGTGGGGGCAGGGAGGGGGAAGGTATCTGTAAACTATATTTAATTGTTAATTAAGGGTGGATTGAATCTACCCTCATTTCCACTGAGTGTAGCTATAAATTTCTGCCATTCATTCTTCCTGAAATGAATTCATTCCTGTATTTCCTAGTGTTCCCACCCATAGGACTTGTCAGCCACTGCTCCAGGCATTGAGATTGGTGGAAACTTATCCACTGGTTATATTAACATGGGAAAAAAAATTCTACCACAAGGCACTAGCTGTCAGCCATATGATCTGAAGTAAATTCAATGGAATTGATTTGTTTTAATTCTTCAGTATTTCTAATTGGTCCCAAGCTGATTGCCAGTTAGTGTTTATAGCATTAAATTCAGGTTAACCATTTGGTTGTCAATCTTTGCATTAGCAATGGACTCAGTAATGTCAGGGCTCCTCAACTTGACTGTAACTTCTTAGTGACCATATTAATATTTATTTTCTATTCCTCTTGTGACATATAGAATGATTCTGATGACACGAAATATATTCAGTGGGCCTCTAATAGATTATTAGCAAAACAACTGAATTCCTTGGAGAAGGGGTCAAGACGACGATTTTGTTGTTGTTCTGTAGCAAAGAAGACTTGCAGGTATGGTCTGCTGTGCAGAGATGGAAATACAAAACTACAGGAGAGATCATCAGGTTTGTGAAGCCTGGAAAACCATGAGTAAGAGGGCAGACTGGTCATTGGGCAGGGGAATTGGTGGGTGGAGAGCCAGTGTTGGAGGCTGAGACTTGAGAAATGTCAAACATATGAGTAGAGTGAGGAAAACATTGCTGGCCCAAGAATCAGTTTGGGATGGAAAAATAGAGACGAGGCAGAGTGAAAAGATGAGTCTGAGTCCTCCTTTGCTAGAGAGCTAAGCTTTATCTTTGTAAACCCAGGCACAGCATCTGAGACTGGATAAGTAGGACACCGGATTCAGTTTATTTTGTACATTTTTTTCCTTTGATAAAAATATAAATCTCTACTCACTCATTTCCTTCATTTACATTCACATTGATCAGTTAAGACAAGCAGTTGAGATGGGGATAACTTTCCAGTTGAGCATGTGTCAGCATGATGCTAGGAAATGTAGTTGGTGCACTGTACTCACCCTCCAAAAATTTGGATGTATTTCCTTTATGTAAACAGGCCATACGAGAGGTGATCTTAATAAGTAATAAGGAAGGAAGAGATAACAAATTTTGAAAAAAAAATTAACTCACAGGCCAAATCAACAGCATTTCATTGAGCAGGATGATGGTCCTTCTTCCCTACCCTGCTGTAACTATAAGGGAAGGAAAATCACACTGACTTGGTTCTGAAATTCTCTCCAGGGGAGCCTGTTCATCTAAGGCTATACTTTTGCCTGTAGTGAGTTTTTACCAACAAGTGAATAATAATCTGAAATTAAAGGAGGGAAAATCAGAGATGATTATTCAATAAATTGCAATCAGAAGTTAAAGGAAGGCAGGCCAGCGATCCAGGTTTGAATAAAGTGGCCGTGAGAAGTCAGAAGCTGCCAAATATTACAATCACAATTTCATGCTTTGAAGGGTCAGCTGAGTTGATGTAGGAATCAGGCAGCAAGGGTATAAAAATTTTGCACAAAACGTTCTGTGATGAACATTCTCTGCTACACATCTTCATTGTGTTCAGGAAGCAGAATCTTATGCATGCTCTCAGAGCATGAAAGTTTCAAAAAAGAACATTATAGTCACAAGACCACGTTATTTTTTTTAATGTTTATTTATTTATTTTGAGAGAGACAGAGAGAGACAGAGAGAGACAGAGAGAATCCCAAGCAGGCTACATGCACTCAGTGCGGAGCCTGAAGCGAGTTGATCCCATGACCCTGGGATCATGACCTGAGTCACAATCGAGAGTCAGTCACTAAACCAACGGAGCCACTCAGGCACCCCATGAGAGCACTTTATTTAATCTACATATATATACATATATGTGTGTGTTTCCTCCAAAATAGTATCTTTTGTACTGTTTTATAATATGCTTTTCTCACTTACCAGTATATTTCCCATATAAATATTGAAATCTAAATTCATATTCATGGTTCTATATGGTTCCTAACAAGAAAAAATATGCTGTTTTATTTGTAACTATTAGCTAATTTTATTGATCTCATGTTATCTGATAGATCATCATTGGAGCTAAAGATATAGTGACCCAAGATTAGCAAACTTTCACAAAGGTTTAAAGGGCATCAATATATTCTTTTTCTCTATTCTACTTCCAATTCTGCTTTTACCCCTTATGATGATACTCAAAGGCTATAATGAAAAATATAAACATTACAATGCAGATTGGAGGAAGGGAGAGTCTAGGGTTTGTTGGGTCTGGAGCCTCAACTTTTTCTATGCTATTACATATTTGTAGGGTTTATTTCAGATTTCATAAGTTTTTATTTGAAAATTATATTGAGATAAGTATAGATTTATATTCAGAAGTAAAAGAAAAATACAGAGTGATTCTTTGTTTATTTTTCCCAGTTTCCCCCAAAGGTACCATTTTGTAAAACCATGGTATAATATCACAACCAGGATATTGACATGAATACAATTCACCGAGCTTTCGTAAATTTCCCATTTTATTTTTACTGGAGTGTGTTGTAAAAATACATGATTATATTCTTTACTAATGCATATTTAGTAGTTTTTTTACTCTTTGGTCACCTTCTCCAAGTTTGAATATTTAATGTATTTTACCTTTTGTGTTTGGTGTCAGATATAGTTAGGGTTTCTTTTTTCTTTCTTTCTTTTTAATTTGAGTATAGTTGAAATGCAATGTTACATTAGTTTCAGGTTCAGTTCTTTTTATTTTTATCCTTTTATTTTTTATTTTCTTTTATTCCTTGAGTGGATAGAATTTTTTTTTTAAAATGCCTCTTTCTCTTGGATTTGAAAGACTTACATGATCGTATACTATGATTGTAATACATTTGTTTCCCTGACTTTTCCAACATGTGGCACTGATACATCTGCCTTTTCTTGGCCTCATCCAACATCCTCTAGTTAGTATAGCTTTAAAATATATTTTATTCTGTGGGAGAGAAAAATCTACTCTACTGTCATTACTCTATTTAAAATGAAAGCTTATTTGCAATCCTTAGACATTTATTCTTCCATATAAATAATTCATATAACTTGGTATTTGTTTTCATTTCTTAAGGAAATCATGTCAGTATATGATTGGTTTGTATTATGTTCATGAATTAATACTTGGAAACTTTTTCTTTCTTTTTTGTCTTCTTAAAATTTTTTCAATATAAATTCTTGCCATTTAACTTAATGCCATATCTTTCTTTTTTGTTTAAGTCTTTTCCACGGACCTCAGCAGAGTTACTCAGTTTGCTTCACACAGGCACGGCACATTTCCCAAGAGCCTTGAAGAAGGTCCTGTAGCAATTAGATTGAATTCTTAAAAACAGGTCTTCCTCACATGCTTCAGTACATTTCTCTTTAGACTTGCTAGTGTCAGGGTGGCCACAACTGTTGGAATGTTTCCAGTAAGTGAAGGGAAGACTGAGTGACATGATTGTTTCTCTCTAATGGAAACTTGGGGTCTAATTTCTACCAAGACTCAAAGTTGTTACTCAGTGGGACAGGACTGATTTCTGAGCAGGCTAAATGATCTCAGAAGAGTCTACTGCTTTCAATATAAGCTATACATCTCCCTAGTTGTGTTCTCTCCGCAATTCCATTTCCCCCCACTCCATCTATGCCCTCACAATACAGAAAAGACAAGAAAGTGCTCTGTCACTCAGAAAAGTAGCCAAATGACTCTCACATCAGGTGGGAAAGATTCAAAGATAATTCAAGTAGACCACATCAAAGTAAACAGAGGATGTGGGAAGTGGTTTCTTGGAATACAGCAGCCTTTCGCCACTATTTTTGCCATTCAAATATGATCATAAGACTTAAGTTTTGACCAAAGGGATTTGACCTCCAGATTTTTCTTAGTATGAGAGGAAAGTAAACTATTACCTTGTTAACTCACTGTTATTTTGGGGTTTTCTGATCATTGCAGCTCAACTTGATTTTAATAAATATAGGATGAGACTTTTGCAGAAAAATTCATACATAACAGCTGCTGCCACAACATATCCTCAACAAATTATTGAACTTCATGAATGGAGAAAGAAATTTTCAATCATCCAATCAGGAAAACAACTATGTGAAAAAAAAATCAAGTTTACTTTCTAATTCATAAGAACAATGTTGAATTTTTACAAAAAGGCCTAGGTCTACAAGTTAAGCTTGCAATAGTACAAGACCAAATGATTATAACAAGCTGAGTTATGTCTCCTATCCAAATCTTAGAAGAAGACATTCCAAAAAATGGTGATAAACTTGGAGATAACTGTTCTGTGGGAGAATCTTGGGGAGAATTTCTAAAGAAAGAAAGAAAGAGAGAGGGAGGGAGGGTGGAAGGAAGGAAGGAAAGAAGGAAGAAAAAACCAAGAACACCTGACAGTGAAATCTATCCAGAATCATGAATGGGAAAACCATGGTAAAAAGGACTGGTGAGGAACACTGGTGGTATTTAAATATTACACTGTAAAGAAATGGCATTGGAAGACATGATATTTTTAATCTTACGCATAATGAATGAGTAACAAAACTCCCAGAGTGAGAAAGGGGAAAGTGGGAGAAATCATAAAGTCTACTTGTTCCAGAGTTCTATATCAAGTCTTGATATATTGTTTGGACATCTTAAAGTCAATGTATATAAGGCCAGATTTGTGGTCTTTCTCCCCAAATGTGGGCCCTTTTCATTTTCCTTATCAGTGAATAATATCATTCGTTTCCAAACCTGTCTGAAAGATTCCAGTGATCACTTTCCATAAGAGGCTTAGTGTTCTTGGTGCTTAATCTCAGGTACATGCATGCTTTTTCCTCTGTGTCTTTCTGTCTCTCACCTTACCCTGTTTCTCACTCAGATATGGACATGCAGGGAAGCAGCCTTTCACTTCTACTTCCTGGGACAGGATCATAGGGCCAGGACTCCTACAGATGCCTTCCTTGAGTGGATAGATTTAATTCAGGGATTAAATCTATGTCCCCAGTATAATTTTACCAAAATAGGCGCTGTATCGTACCTCATCTGTATTCTTGAGTAAATTCTCAACATTGTTCAGAAACAAGAGAGAGAGGCTTATAATTAATCTCTGCCCCCTCAAATCACATCATTATCTATTGTTTCTGCCTGTGTGGGTGAAGGACATTTTACCAACTCACTGTAACTGAAGACTTTGGTAACCTTTCTGAATCATTTAAGTGTTTCTCTTGTATGGAGTACATGTGGGGTTTTGATTTGTGGTCCAACTGATATCGTTTCTTTCAATTAGTATTGTAGCCAATTTACACATGCACATAATATAACAAATATGTTTAGCTTTAGAATTTTTGTGTGTGATATGTTTTTATGCTCTTTAATCTT
The DNA here is from genome assembly GCF_018350175.1 of Felis catus. Classification (NCBI taxonomy): domain Eukaryota; kingdom Metazoa; phylum Chordata; class Mammalia; order Carnivora; family Felidae; genus Felis; species Felis catus. The sequence continues at coordinate 123,108,367 of NC_058370.1, forward strand.
CATGTGGTGATTTTATTTACTATGTTTTGTGTATGCGTTCTGATAATTTTGAAGGTCTGTACATATTCTCCTAGTAGGTTTGTAAAGATAACTATAACTAATACTTTATATAATATAATTAGCATTTTTTAAAAGTAATATCTATTAAGCAATAATAGCCTTACAAATTTTACTTTCTCTTCATTTTTCTGTTCTTAACCTCCTGCTTTTCATTGAACTTTGGTTTCAAAACATGAAGAAATTAGTATCTATATTCTATTTCCAACCATTTATTTGGTTATAGCATACCTACACTCTCAGTGTTTATGACTAAATCTAAAACTAAAGTTTATGACTAAATTTAACCATAATCCCCACATTTCTTGTACCTCAGTTGCATAATTAAATGAATTCAATGCCACTTGACTATAGACTGTTTGAATCTTCAGTAGGTTAATAATAATAATAATAATAATAATAATAATAATAATAATAATAAAGTACACAAAGGACCATGGGAGAATCTTCTTTAAGTTAGCATTGAGATACTTGAGTAGCTCCCTAAAAGTATTAAGGTAGCATTTTAATAACCACCATAACACAACTAATATATTTTTTAATTCCCTCTACTCGTGTTTGGTTTGTGAATTGGTCAGTGTCTGTAGAAGAGAGGAGAGATGTTCATTACTAACATGCAGAATTCCAATAGAGAACATAAAATATGCAAAATGGTGGTTAAAATAATGGCTACAAGTTGTGGGATCAATGGCCTGATTTGAAGCCTTAACTTTACCACCTACAGTTTGAGAAAAGTACTAATATTTCCTATAAGATGGAGATTAGAAATGAGACCACAAGTTAAATGAGTAGTATAAAAAAAAATAAAGCATGTAGAAAAATGTCATCACATAGTATGTACTCAACAAAGGCTGGCCATTATGGTATTATCCATCTTTTTAATGTTTGCTGGTCTGCTAGATGAAAAATGGTAGCAAACTGTTGTTTGTATTTGCAGCTTCCAGATCAATAATAAATTAAACATCTTTTTAAAAACATGTTTATTATCCATTTGTATGCCTTCTATGAGTTGCTTGTTAATGCTCTTTGCCCATTTTTCTCCTGGGTTATTTGTCCTCTTCAGATAAATTTGTTGGAGCTTTTTTTTACATTAGACACAGTAACCTTTTCTGTGTGTTGTATCTTTTTTTTGTAAACTTTACTCTTAGCCTTGTTTATGCTTTTAATTTTTTTAGTAAAGTGATCTACATTTAGGAAAATTTACATCTTGATGAACTTTCATAATCTGAACAAGGCTGTGTAGCTAGCACCTACATCACAGAAAAAAGAAAATAATCCAGCAGCCCAGAAACTTTCTTCTTGGTCCATCCTAGGCATTACCACATCCAAGTGTAATTATTATCTTCACTTCTGACAATGTAGATTAATGTGTTTAAGTGAATTGAATCATATGGAATTGAACTCTTCTGTGTCTGGCTTCTGTCACTTTAATTTAATTATGGCACCTCGCATTTTAGTTTAGTGTTTTTTGATGTTTTAAATAATTTAATCTCTTAAACACTCAGTGAATAAAGAAAATACTTTTACACATGTTTGTAGAAAAGGAAAATCTAGTAAATTTTAGTATAATGTGATTTTTTTTAGTAATTTTATCTCCTAAACCAGTGTTTTTCATAAAAAAGAAGGAAAAGTCTTTTAATCATTGGGATTCTAATTTTCAACAATATCTCATCTAATCTTCATTATGTAGTTTTTAAAGATTTCTATGGTCTGGTTCACCTGACCTTTGCATCCATATTATGTGCTACTCTCTGAAGCAGTCTGTAAAGGCAGAACTGTCATTATCTTCCACACCTAAGGTCTCTTCACATCTTTCATTCTGTTGGAATTGCCCTCTTAGTACCCCTTTGCTATTCAGATCCACATTATCCCTGATAGCTAACTCTACAGTCACCATGTCTTCAGGCCAATGCATATTTATTGTGAAACTCTGGTGTTTCACAAAGGTCCTGAGGTTAAAATACATAAATAGATAAATAAATAAGCAAGCAAACAAGTTAGAAAGTCATTGTTATTAATGTGCTCACAATGTACAAAGAGAAACATTATTAAATGCATAATTATAATCAAATAAGTTTGGAAATATGTGCAAGTTACAAAATTTGTATAAAGGAAAGAGTGGTTTACTTTGCATACATCAAAACACATTACAATTGTGAAATGAAAGCTTGACAGTCAGAGTGATATATGAGTGTTAGGAACAATGCCTACGAATTCCCAGACAGTGGGAAGGGTGTATTAAGAAGAGGGAACAGATTGTGAAAACCTACAGAGGACTGAAACATTCTAGCGGTTACAAGTGCAAGTCACTGCATCCTAATGGAGAAGGCAGAAATCAGTCTCCATTTGGAAAGGAATCCACAAAGCACTGAGCAAGATTAGGCAAAGGGGCATTTATTAGGAGGTAAGGTTGAAGAGGTAGATTCTGCGCATATCACGAAGGGACATGTCTCATAGAAAAAAAAAAGGTATGAATTTTCTCCTATTGCTGGTGAGGGATATATAAGGGATGACTCTGCTTTAAGTAGATCACTTTGCACTTAGGGTAGGTGCAAAGTGACAGGGCTGAGGGGAATAGTTGTGCCACTAACAGAGTAGGGTGATACATCTGAAATCCTCTCTCACTAGAACCATCAGTGAACCATCATTGCTATCTTCCCCTGGTCTCCTGGTGGCCCAGGCCTGGGGGATGCCATGATCTGCACTCTCTATTTGCATGCCTAGGTGATGGGTAACTTTTGAGGAAAACACCACCATGCCTGTAGTTGACAAACCAACCCATGTCCACTCCTGAAAGAGTCTCAGCATCACTCAGCAACCATTGTAGTTTTTTCTTCCTAGGAAGGATTGCTCTCATTTTTTGTAGTTACTATTTCAAAACTTAGATCTTCTCTTAAACCTGCTCTCCAACTACATAATTTTATTCTCAGCAAAGAAATTTGCCTTTTATTTCTTGAAGAATATTGGAGACTTCATGAACAACTTCTCTAAATACTTCCTCTCTCCTATATTTATCTCCTTCCTCTGGACGTCAGAGATATGATGTCCCTTTTCTTGAATGAAAAAATCCTATCCAGTTGTGTTTGTAACCCCATATCTCCGTATTTCCTTTAGGGGTTTTCTCCGCACTTACTCAGTTTCTCTCTTAGAGCATAAATTCCACATCCCCATTTTACTCACATTAGCTTATATTATTGAAGACCACATTCTAAATTCAAACCTAGAAACACTGGGCTTGTGTGTCTTTGCTAGAGTAGCATTCCTGGAATGCTGGAAGGAAGGAAGGAAGGAAGGAAGGAAGGAAGGAAGGAAGGAAGGAAGGAAGGAAGGAAGGAAGGAAGAAACAGTAAGCCACTTCTCTCAGTGGAAGCGACTTCATTCCATGTGTCCTTGGTTCCCAGTACTGTTGGATACTGCCATAGAAATAGACTCTTCAGTTCACATGCCATGCATGGTAAAAGTTCCATGTGAGGGAGGACCATGACTCATTTCTATGTTATCAGTTAAGCATTTCCCCATCACTGTGTCACAGCTAGATCTTGACTTTCAGCCCTACCACTTGGAGCCTAAGAATACAGATGGGATAACATTAAATTACCCTACTCATTTACCCTTGTGGACAACTCTTTCTTTGCTTGTGGGAATTCTTGGGTCAATTAACCCTTTTTTTTTTTTTCTCAAGCTGAACCTATTTACACTTGGTTTTTCCCTGATATCAAGTGCTAATGAATATTTCCTAGTTTTGTGTGTTTTGGGTAAACTAATCCAAATACACTTCCTGGAAACCTTTGCCTCATGTAGTGGTCGAGATTCTAAAAATACAAATATGAATAAGGCAACTTTCATGAATTTGTGGGTCTTACATTTGGAAGAGTGGGTGGGAGTGAGTAGCATGCAAAGAGACAATACAAAATGTTTTAAGATAAATAAATGCATAAATGGGTTTTTTAAAAGGAGCTAGGGCTATGAAGGAGTATTTAAAATCACTTTGTTTTCTTCATTTCATACCGCCTGAATGGAGTTTTCACACTTCTGTGCCTCCAGTCTTTGCATCTTTGTAGGTATGTTCTGCAGACCTCCGCACAGCTCAGTTTTGCAGCCAAGGTTTTTCAGGATAATGTGATCATCTTTGACTTTGAGAAAATGTCTCTAAGATCATCCAGGTTCTGTGCTACAAACCGTCTTGTTTCTTTTCATATCAATTTGTCAATCTATGCTTCAAAATATTGAAACTCTCTTTCATCCCATTGAGCTAATTTGGGATGAAAGCCCTTTCACATAAGAGAAACTCCTTACCCAGTTCTTGGCATGAACTTTTGGTTTCCCACCTGTGTTCGGTATTAGTAGGAAGGACAGGACTGTGCCTTCCTGGCATCACAGTTCAGTGCTGAACAAGGTGTGTGATAGATGGGGCAAAGGCATTTTTTTAAGGGAAAGAACTTTACACTGTAAGAAAGCAGCATGAGAAACACTCACCGGGCTAATTTGGCAAATTCAGAAATCGGTCAAATCAATTAGGCGCAACACGAGGACCAAATCTCTAGCTTGTTCAACTATAGTTTGTCTTCCTACCATCTGTGTTAGCCTTCTGTGTTATAGGAAAGATTTAAGTGGCTTCAGGAAGCTGTTTTTTCATCTTTTACTTTGCTAATGGCCAATCAAAGAGCTTTGGCAAAGAAGTGAGGATGATAACAATATGCTCAGAGTAGATTCCAGCCTTCTATCCAACATGAGCCAAGCCTACATAGTGGAAGAAGAAAACCTGTACACAGATAATATGTGGAGCTTTATATATTTTAGCCCCAAAACTGAAACATTGAACTAACACTTTATGGCCATTTATCTCTGGCCTTTAATGAGCCACTGCTGAGGCAGGTTTTGTCATTTCCACCAAAGGCTCACAATAGGCACTGAGTGATCAGCAAAGATTAATGACACAGAATGAGAAAATTTAGTGTTTAGCTACAGTGCCATATCCAGGCTTATATTCAGGAATAGGTGGAAATAAAACATGGATCATAGGGAAGGCATATTTCACAAATACCAAATATTCACTGGGCTTTTTTCTCCATGCACATGGTGAGCTCAGGCAAACCACTTTCCAGGTAATGGCACAAAGCATGCTCTGAAGGAGTAAAATTTCTTCTTCTTCCACTGTCAGAGCACTTATGTCACCTACTACTGAATGTTGACATTCATGCCTTTCTATACATGTGATGCTTAATTTTTATGTCAACTTAACTGGACCACAAGGTGCCTAGACATTTGGTGAAGCATTACTCTGGGTATGTCTGTGAAGGTGTTTCTGGATGAGGTTAATATTTGAACGTACATACTGAGTAAAGCAGATTGCTCTCCCAGTGTGGATGGGCCTCATCCAGTTAGTTGAAGGCCTGAATAGAACAGACATACAGCTGAACCTCCCACAAATAAGAGGAAATTCCTTCTGACTTATTGCCTTGAGCTGGGGCATCAATTCTTTCCTGTCTTTGAACATGAACTGAAACACTGATTCTTTCTGGGTCTCCAGGATGCTCAATCAATCTCTCTCTCTCTCTCTCTCTCTCTCTCTCTCTCTCTCTCTCTCTCACTCACTCTCTCACTCTCAACTATTGGATCTTTTTCTCTGGAGAGCCCTTACTAGTATAATAGTCATGTGGCTCTGTTCTAGGGCTGCTGTATGTATTTTGAAGGGAAGGATAATGGACACGAGGAGACTGAGGAACATTTCTGAGTTTTTAAAAGGCTCATCCCTTCCTCTGCTTCTTCTTTGTTTTTCCTCTTCCCTGACAAAGGGTTTTTGTTAATTTGCATTATGATCTCAGGGATATCTCTGTTTTCATCCATTTCCTCATTCCAACTTATTATAAAGCTAGAATTCTTTATGTAGTCATCAAGACTCTATAACTGGATTCCTGATATTGCCCCCAAATACCTAACATTACACACAGAGTAGTGGCTAGTGTACCCAGAAATAATCACAGCAGATTTCTGTATACCCAGAAGCCTCATTCTTTTTATCCAGAAAAACAGTAAAATCCATCCAGAGATTTCAAAAAACAAACAATGATATGGAGGAGTATGACTCAGTACATACTGAAAAGGAAAGGAAGGAAGGTGGGAAGGCAGAAAGGGCGGTGGAGGGTGGGGGTGGGGAGAAGAGTATGTTTGTTTACACAAGCCATTATATCTATGAGGTAATGTCACTGAGTTAAGTAAGAAATGGCATCTTATTTTCAGGAGTAAATAAGCCAGTGAAAGGTGGGAATTGTACACAATTAACTCCAAGCATAAAGTAATACTCTTAAGAAACTTTCTTAGCCAGTGTGCTTGCCAGTGAATCTAGATCATTCCTAGTTTTCATTAAGTGAAACATTCCAAACATCAGCAAAGCTCTTCTTTTCTAATGCAAGTAGATGTCTGACTCAGACTGAAATAACTTTTATGCTGCATATTATTTCCAGTGATAAAGTCGACAATTCCAGAAAGCAGCAGGGCATTTGTTTACTAAAAAGAAGTGTAGGAAGAAGGGAGAATACTCGAGAAATAGCGCTTAGATTGTGTTCCCCTTTGTTCCATGTGTTTAGACATGATGACAAGACCCTAACAAGCAGTGGTGTCTCAGGAGCTTAGAATTCAGAACTAGTGTTCCTACATCACCCAGTGAGGACCACCAGAATCTATTTTTAGCTATTCCCATAAACAAGGATCTGTGATTCAAAATAATTTATATTTATGAATAAAATTCACTGGGTAGACATTTTTACCCTAGTAAAGTTGTCTTTCCTAGTATACCTAAGTTTAATACCAAAGTATAATGTCTCAAGCACTAGAGAAAGTACTTTATCAACTGTTTCTTATTCAGGCTTCACAATAAAAAGGAAAGATGAATGATATTTTCTCTGTTTTACCGATGAGAAAAATGAGGCTTAGAGAGTTAAAATGAATTACCCAAGGTTATCCAGCTGTCAGGCGGGAACATTAGAATTTAATTTCAAATTTGCCAGGATTTGGGACATGGTTCTGGACACCAAACCATGGATCCTGAACTCATACTCACATTGCAGTGGACACTAAGGAAGGGGTGAGGTTGTAGACAAATCAAGATGAAAAAAGCCCAGCTCTCTTTTCATTCAATCATTTATTCATCAATTTGTCCATTCATCATGTATATTTAGCCTCATTTTATACCAGTCATTGAGCAGGATGTCACAGCACATATATTAATCATAGTCCATGGCTTCAAATAACTCACAAATGTATCCTTTGAATTAGAAGCATTTTGCTTTTATAGTTCTCTCCTCTTCCCCTCCTCAACTTCTTACTCCCAACCCTGTCCTTTGCTTACTCACCTCCCTTGTCCCCTGATGCTTAATATCCAGGTAGAGTTCAAGCCCCAACATTTCTAGTAAACCTACCCTGAGTGCACCTACCCTCCTCAGATACTTAACACAAGTTGCAGCCCAGTAATCAATTGCCCCCTAAATATTCTGTTTGGTTTTTCCAAATGGACCGTAAGGTTATGGACAACAAGATCTATGTTAAGACATTTCCCCTTATTTAAAAGCACAATACTGGACCCATAACAGCTGCTAAATAAATTCAGTATAATTTTCAGCTAGGTGTACTTCTTAAAATTCAGCCATAAGTTACTGGGGCCTCACTTAAGGTGCCTAGTCCTTTGTTTAAAATATTGAAGTTACTGGCATCCTTCCAGTTACCTAGGTCCTTCCTTAACTCCTGGTAGATATTCAGTCTTCAGTCTTGTCTGACTTCTCCCAGTTCCAAGGAGCATGATTCCATTAATTTGCAACCACATTTGTTCTCCATAATAACAAGAATGAACTCTGAAATTCTACTGGAAAACAGGTAGCTGATTATCTAAATGGTTCTCATGCACAGCAATATAATTTTTCAACTGGGCTTTAAAAATTGCAAAACATGATACTCCACACACAAAACTGCTGATGTACATTTTTTGTTATTTTTGCCAAATGCACTGGGCCCAAATCTGGAAGAGAATTCCTCTTTTTCTATCAGCCAAGATTTTCTTTTCTTGCTAGCACTCTGGAAACTTGTATCTTGTTGAGATTTGATGGTGACCTCACAGGTACCTTATTAATAATAAACCAGAGGGGCTCAGCAGAGCTTCGGTTTGGTGTAATAAATCATACTGTAAGTAAGTGCCATGTTTGCAGTTTTGGAATTTAGAGGAATATAATAACCGAGATTGAGGGTCTGGCAGGTGGGAAGAGTGAGTAGGGGAGGGGACTGGTCTTTTATGGGTCTGACACATGCTTATGGTTATTAATTACTTTTGCATTTTACATTGCTAATTGTCACTATTCTTTCCAGTTACAATGTAATTGAATTTTAAAAAATGAAGCCTCAAATATCAGGCCCAGATATTACATTGTGCCTCTTCCGAAGGAAGTATATACAGTTTAAGTTACCTGAAATGATGGATAATAAAGGTGACTAATGATATCCAAAATAGCAAATACACAGCATGAGAGATGCCAGGGGGTTATAAAGGAGAAATAAGATCTCAAAAAGTTAACATGCGGAATTTTGCTAGCCAGTGAACCAACATGCAATTGAGTTGTTCTGTTTATTGAAAAAATTCTTTAAGTCACTAAGGAACATAACTGCTAGTGTAGATCCAAGTCCGTATGTTTTAAAAATACAGTCTATTTTCCATGCAGTTTGTTCCCACACTGTGCCAGGTGATGAAGGTGACAGCATCTGTTAAAAGCATGTCATCAGCCATATGAACATTGCTATGAGGGCTACTTAGCATAGTTCAGTGTTTCCTAACAACTTGGATATGAACCTCTTGGACAGTCTAAGGAAAATGTGGAATTCTTATGCACATGCTTATAAGCACAGATACAGTAGAACTTGTCAACAAATTGGGGAGCACAGGTAGGGGATCTTTGTATGTCTGCTTTGATCCATCCCAGAATAGGAATGCCTGGTGCAGGGGTGAGCTATATGGTGACCCAGCAGCTATGTTAGCACCCCAACGCAGTAATCTATTGTCATAATAATGACCCTTGGTTGCTATAAAAGATTAAACCATGTCTTTTGTCCTTTCTCAAGAAGGCAGGTAGATAGGTAATTCCTTTGTTGGTTAAAATTTTCAAATAAAGTGACTTTTCTTTAATTAAGCTCTATAGAGTAAACTTTGATGGTAAAAATGCTATTTATTACAATGACAGTTTGCTCCTTGACAGTAATTGCTAAATAAGGAACTAGTGTAACTCAAAAGACCACCTGTCCAGGGTCACCTTCTGCACATGGGAGGCTTACAGCAAGGCGCTGTTCTGCCAATTCTACTACCTCCTCTCATGAAGTCAGAATCCCCTGCATGGTTTAGGCCTGTGCCCATTTCTGAGAAAGATTAAATTGCCCCCACACTCTACCATTCACATCTTGAAATGTACATTTCCCCTATCCCCTTCCTCATCACACCCACTACCTGAGACTTCATCATCAAAGAGGAATTTGATTGGAGCCTGAATTTCACATAATCATAAATCTCTTTTTGTAAAGATGAGAAAACAGAGGCTCTAAGGAGGAAGGGTAGTGATTCTCCTAAATCTCCAGGAAGCATGATATTGGAAATGAAAGCCAATCCAGTGCTCTCAGACTCAAACCACTGGGAGTTCGGTTCCTTGGGATTTAGCAAACCTGTGGTAACTGCTTTCAGGCAGAAAGCAGCTTGAAAACAACATTATTGACCTCTGTTAGAGAAAAGCCTGCTCGCAGATCTAACAAAAGTTCATGTCTAATGGATGTGTTCTTCAGTGCCTCTCTGTAAGGCAAGATGCCTTTAACAGCATCTTTGAAATTATAGTACTTTGTTCTAGTTTCACAGTAAATGCTCCGATGGCTGTGTGGGCTCTCTTGGGTTTCTTCTTTCTTTGCTGTGCTGTGAAAACACACACTGCATATACATTGTTATTATCATTGTTGCTAAGAAGTAAGAGAGCATGAGTTTCTACCCCATCATCTGTGCAGAGCAGAGGCAGTGAATCCTACTGGAGCGTAATAACAATCTATAAGTAAACCAGTCATGGTAAAATCTATCAAAAATGTGGCAATTTACGAAAATATGTCCCTCAAGCACACCAAAGTTGTCATCAAAGTGAGTTAGCTGCCAATTAACTTCTACATCTTGCACAAAGGGCACAGAATTCTAGTGTAAAAATAAAACCAGTTAATGCATACCTACTGTCTATGAACAATAAATCAGAAACAAAAATGAACATACCACTTGGTGCTTTTTCAATGTATGTTACCATCTTATGGACTGCTGCTGTTCAGGCTTCTGATTTAGGAAGATTACTTTCAAAGAAGACAATAATAAAGATATTTTTGCCTAAAACTTTGAACTCCAAAGTTCAGCCACTGAGCACCTAATTGAGTGCCAAATATGTTCTAGGCATTGGCTCACAAAAAGCAGAATAGTTTGTTAAAAACGCTTAGCACTGCTATTCATTCCTATCACAGATTATAGTCAGTATATTTATATTTTCAGCAAATAATTTCATTTTCACATTGGGCATTCAGTTAATTCACTTTTGGCAAATTCACCTATACCCCAAATAGTAGTATGTAGAGGGTAGAGGATGCTACATTTATGGGAGAGAGAGAGAGAGAGAGAGAGAGAGAGAGAGAGAGAGAGAGAGAGAGAAGAGGCGAGGCGAGGCGAGAGAGAGGAGAGAAGAGAATGAAATGGTCAGGAAAGGAGACATTTATACTGGCCCTTGAGGGATACTTAGGTTTCTATCATTTCCAGCCAACCTATTAGTGTGTTCTTGTTCTGCTTCACTGATTCAGCTGAATTCTCTCAAAAACAAAGAAATAAACAAAAAATAACAACAACTATCTCTGTAACCTGCCTCCCAACCCTGAGCTTACTCACTCTGATGAGTTTCTGGAACACTTATCGTCTGTAGCACAAAAGGTTGCACATCTTTCTAGCATTCCATTATCCCAGTATCATGGGGAGTTTCTTGAAGTTTTATGACGGACTCTAATACAAGACTTTCTCATCACACTTTGCTCGTAAGAAAAGTATGTAATTAGTCACTGAGGATACAGATTAATTTTCCTCTGCCCACATTCATCCACCCAGCTCTTAGGCAACCACTTATTCACTCATCTTGATGGTGACACCATGTTTAATAGGCTCTTCCAGGAAATCCCTATGCACCCTGCACATCTACTACCCAGTTCACCATCAAACCTTCCGTGACTCTCCGTGTCTGTTAAAGTAATCCTCTCACCTAAAATCTCATCACTCATCAGTTTTACTTCTTTTATGCTTTGATCATTTTCTTCAATCATGTAATTCAATAAATATGTATCGAGATGACTGCATTGTAGGTATAATTGTGGAAGCTTTGAAAAAATACTGAATTAAAAAACAGATCTTTGCCCTCCTTGAGTGTATAGTATATCGTGGGGAATGAGATGATAGACAAATAAGTAGCATATATTTTAATAAGTGCTCTGGAGAAGACTAAATTACAACACAGAGAAGGAGTGCTTGAGTCCTATGCAGTAGTAAAGAGGATGTAAAGAGCAGTAAAGGGGATGCTTCATGGAGTAGGGAATATTCAAGAAAAATCTGAAGGAAGTATAATTAGACAAGCATTTATCAAGCAGCTGTTGTTTTACTACTCCCTAAGATTGTAAAATAAATATATGATAGGTAGATAAATAGATCAGTCTCTTGTCTCTATATTATTTCAATCCTATATTAGGCATTAAACAGCTTGAGACCTATTCATTATTTTTATTATTAGCATCCAATACAGAATCAGGTACTTAGTGCTTATGAAAAGAATGGATGAATAGTTGAAAGCATGAGCAAATGTAAGCTGATCTACATTTTCTAAACTTTTTAGGTCTTAGTCCCCCTCCCAAAAAATGTTATGGAGGATTCAGTAAAATAAATCCAATATTTCATGAGCTCTTCCATATTTACCAACCTCCTTTGGAGTTAGCAGTGACAGATGACTGTTTTTATCCAATAAAACGCAAGCAGAAGTGAAATGTATCACTCCTAAGCCAACGCATTTAGGAGACAATGCATGACCCTCCAACATTCTCTTCCCTCTACTTTGGATATCTTGAAGGCTACATGTTGAAATGAGATTGTCAAAAACAGAATATCACGGGTAGGTGGATGGAGAAGAGTCTGATTAGCTTGCAGCAGATTTTATGAGAGAGAAATAAACTATTTTGCTAAGTCATTAAGATGCTATAAATTATTTTCTATCATAACATTGTCTAGTTTATTCTTATCAAATGAGTATAAGGATATCATTGTTTGGAATATGTAATCAATCTCTTAGACATCACTAAAAATATAGCAGAAATAGGACTAAGTGCACTAAAAGTTCTCAATAATTATGTTGAGACACTTTGGTTATTTGGAAAGTCATAATATTGGTGTCAGATCAGTTCTAGGAATGTAAGGGGCTTTTCTGAAGATGCCCATGTGGTATCTGGAGACTCTTTAATAAGCACCCCCCCCCCCCAACTAAGTTGCTTTAGTTGAGCCTTTAGTTGCTATTCCATCCACCCTAAGTTGCATGGTAGAAAGGTGAAGAAATAGGCTTATTTAGGTTTATTTAAAATTCTGAAGTGCTCCCAAGGAAAAGGGTAGACATGACGTGTAGAAACACTTAATGCCTTGGGAAGGCTCATGTTGAGTATACATGCTGCAGCTGACAATTTATTCTCATAGTTTTCACCAGACTACCTTGCTGTCCTGTGAATTCCTTGATAACGGGAACTTTAATCTGTTATTCCCCCACACTGAACATCAATGAACAAGAGAAGTGTCAATAAATTATTGATAACTGTATTTGGTTACCTAGTTCATCAGTTGGTTGCTTACTTGGGTAGTTGAAAAGCAATGAAATAAATAAAAGAAAGAGACAAGACTAGTGAGAACACAAATGTACTTTTAGATTACTTAAGATCTCCAAGTTTGAACCTGGAGTTCTCAAATACTAAATTAATTACTCATTTATCTTTCATTGGTCTAGATGTTGAAGACCAAAATATCAGTAAGTATACTCATTTGAAAACAAACTAACTCTGGATGATTTAAGCAGAAAAGACAGGTGCATAGAAAGCTAGGATAAAGCCAAGAACATGTTCACATCACCTTCAGACACGATATGGTGAGGATACCAACACCAGACATCACACTGGGCGCTAAGCACTAACAGATTACACCACCAATATTCCCAGCCCTGGACACTGGGAGGTACAGCCAGCATCACGTCACTGCTTCCCAGAAGGCTATTCTCTCTGTAAGCTCCTCCTCTCCAAGCCTATTTAACATCTCTTATGTATTCTTTATAGTCAATCTTCTAAATACACCATTTGCTGCACTCATTTGTTCACCTCACCTTCATTTTGCAACCCCAAACAATTGGCTTCTTGCTTCATCACTTCACTGATGCTGCCCTTTGGCTGAGATGTCAGTGACTTTCTAATTAGTAAATGCAATGACCACTTTATCCAACTATATTCTGATAGATTTAATACTCTGGAACACTCCCTTTGTCATCAGCACCTATTTTCCTGCCGGTGCCTTAAAATGCCAGTATCTCAAGGGCTTAGTCTGCAACACACAGGCCCACTCACTATAAACTTCCCAGGGATCTCACCCACTCTGGAGATTTTAACTACTACTTATATGGTGATGGCACCAATCTCAATATTTCTAGCCTCGTCTTCTGAACTTCAGATTTACGTATGAAATGCTGGTAAACATCTCTAATTGGATACATCATAGGAACTTTAAGATAATGTATCTTAAATTTAACTTACCATGAACTTCCAAATATAATTTCATTTTTGTGCTCTTTGACTCCATGAATGATACCACTATTTACCCAGGTTCCCAACGAGAAACCTAGCAGCCATCCTTTTTCATCTTGCTTACCCCCAAAACTAAATCAGACAATCTCATGTACTTTAATGTTGTATTCTCTCGAGTCTGGTGAAAATGAATAACCTCTTAGTTCACCATAATTTTCAATAACTTGTGCAGTGGTTCTGCTAGGTGGGACATGTATTGCCAAATGGAGTGCCACCTGCTCTTCTTTTAAAGTGAAATCTTATTTAAAGAGGTAATATGGTTGAGCTCTTTGCCTCTGTGAAACTGATTTCTCTGTCCATAACTGCAGATTTCGTCTTGAAATTAGGCATTCCATGCTTATTAATTTACTGAAATAAATTATACCTCTGGGATCATTTATTTATTTTATAAAACATATTTAAACATTTTGTTTGAGCATATACACCAATGGACAAGGCTGTATGCTTGACCATTGGGGAAATATATGACAGTCCCTGCTATCAAACAATTTACTGTCAGTAGAGCCAGGGACAGATATGTGTAAATATTTACACATGATGAAGGCCATAAAAGGGGTACGAACAAAATACTATGGGAATTCTGAGACAGGAAACTCACTGTCACATTAGGATCAGGGGAAGCATTTCTGTGAAAGTGTCACTTTAAGTGGGGTGTAGGAAGACAGTGCCGAGTGGCTTAGTGGGAAGTAGACAAGCTTGTATGGAATGGGCTTGACAAAGTTTGACTTGAACTTCAGCCCTTTCTAGGTCCATCAGCTAAGGGTTTTACAGTCCATCCCCACACAAGTTGTGTATTCCCAATAATATTGGTCATTCCTCCCCCACTCTCAGCTCCATCTACTCTCCCAGGAACCCACAAACCCTATTTACTATCTAACAAGTTAACAGTCTCAACTGCCACGTGCTGTCATATACATATACCAAAATTTGGCATTTGTATCAATGCTAGAGAAGTATAAAAATGATTTAGGTTTTAGTCTAATAGGATATTATTGTGGAGTTGTATAGAAAAGTGAAAAAGAAAGATGCATGGATTCCAGAAATGATCTGGATTTTTACACTGTTTTTCCAGGCACTCCTGCTTTTCTAGGACAAAGATGGGAGTGAGGATGGGAGGAGGCAATCTGAAACTGGCTTTGGCTAACCTGTAGCTGGCTAACATGTCTTGTTAATATATCTATACATCTATTTATATATACCCACACATATGTACATACACATATATCCAATTTTAAATTTGCAAAATTATTTTTCTTAGTCAAAAATGTATTTATAGAAGCCATTATTTACAGGTTTATATATATATATATATATATATATATATATAGAGAGAGAGAGAGAGAGAGAGAGAGAGAGAGAGAGAGAGAAGCACAAAACAAGAAAAAATGTCCTTAATTGGACTTTCATTGTAATTAGAAAATAGGCATTAAATATAAATATAATATGATATGATTTAGAATAACTTCAAATGGTAATACATTCTATAAGGAAAATTAATGAAGAAAGGTTATTTTAGATTGAGGAGGTTAGGAGAGACCCAGAGGTAACATATGGGAAGAGAAATGAATTGAGAGGTAGAAGGAACTATATGGAATGTGGAGACAAAGCATAGTAGACAAAAGAAAGAGCTAGTGAAAATGCCCCCAAACTGGAATAACCCTGATGTTTTGAGAAACAGCAAGAAAGCCAGTGGGGTTTAAAGAGAATAAATGAAGAGTAAAGAATATGAAGTCTAAGACATAGAAAAGGTCTAAATCAGGTGGGTCTTTGGAGGTCCAGGGTCAGGAGTTTATCATTTATTCGGAGTATTACTGGAAGCCACGAGGGTCTTTTAGAAGACAGTAGTTAGGTTTCCATGAAGAAATGACTATACTGGCCATGGGAAGGAAGAAAAATGGAGCAGAAAGAGAACTTTGGTGGCATTTGCCAGGATGTAATCTTAAACTCAGTCATTGTACAGGAAGGAAGATTTAGATAAATTTAGGCTACATTTTGAATGTAGTGTTGGAAATGAGGAGTGCGAGAAAAAAAAGTCATTTAAGGATGGCTCGCTATATATGACCTGAGCAACCAGGGCAATGATGTTATCCCTTAGTGATTTGGGGAACATGGAAGGATGCAGCAGGGATGCATAGAGTAGATTTCTGTGGGGGGGGAGGGGTGGAATTTGAAACATCCTCATGTGGATGTCAGGTTCACAGATGGAACTTGGGAAAAGGTAGGGGGAAATTTGAGAGTCATCAGAATATACATGGTATTTGAAGACAAGGATTGGATGAAATCATCTAGGGAGTGAGCATACAAAAAAAGTTCAAGGATTGGAATTTGAGACACTTGATCATAGAAGTTTAATCAAGCCTTCCAAACACTTTGCAATATGTGTACTGTATATTGTCATTTAACCTTGCCTCCCTCTTTTCTGTCCTCTGAACTCCAGGAGGCTGATGCCTACGGAATGCTTCAAACAAGCCCCATGGCTTTCTTGCTTTAGTTTAGTTTAGTTTAGTTTAGTTTAGTTTAGTTTAGTTTAGTTTAGTTTCACCATTAGGTGGAATCAACAGGAAATTGGAAAGGAAAAAGAGGTTGGAGTATTTATTTCCCTTGCTTCCTCAATACGAGAGTTCTTGGCTGTGATAAGTGGCTATTCAGAATTGGAGGTAACTAATTCCCATATATTTGCTATGATATTAACTAATCCCATTTAACTCCAAAGTCACACATGAAAACATGTTAAAAAATGAAAGCATTTGTCTCTGCTTAGAAGTTTAAGGGTAGCTGGTTCAGTCAGTGTATCATCTAACTCTTGATTTCTGCTCAGACCATGATCTCCTGGTTTGTGTGTTCCAGCTCTGTGTTCAGCCTGCTTGGGATTCTCTGTCTCCCTCTCTCTCTCTGCCCCTCCCCACAACACAGGCACATGTGCTCTCTGTTTCTCAAAAATAAATAAACATAAAAATAAAGAAGTCAAAGGGAAGAAACAAGTATCAGCTTATTACTATCTTCCTCACTAGCTTAAACATTCTGTACCAGCTGCTTCTAAGTATATTTGATGAATGAATAGATGTGTGTCTTTAGTATTTTCCAGAGACCCAGAATTAAGATTGCCAGGGTGAAAAAGCAAGTGGAAACAGAAACTAGAGTTAGGTTGGTTAGTTCCTGGGAAACTTGGAAAGAAAAGATGGAGATAAAATATCTCTGTGAAAACATCTCATTAGCCTTCAGGAAGAAATAACTCAGAGCTGCAACATGGTCTATAGATCTTGACTTGGACTTTCACCTACCTCTAGACTCTTCAGTGTCTTATGGTAAAAGAGCACTGGAAATTTGTATGTTTTATTTTGAATCCAGTTATCTGAAGAAAAAAAAACTAAAGCCATAGACTTGGATATTTTTCTGCTGTCTGTGCTCACATAATCCCCCTGCACCATTTGTGCCATGCTCCATGGCAGGCCAAAGTGTTGGCTAAACTGACAAAATCAGTTAAAGAGACTGTCCAATATGAAGGGGTGGGCAGAGAGTCTCCCTCCTGTCCAGTCTCATGCATTTCTCCTTGTAATAGGCTGATGCAAACTTGACCAAGTGGGAAAGGTTGATAGACATTTATGTGTGTGTTTTACACTGGATCACTTGCCAGAGTAGCCTTGCAGCTCCCTGATGTCCAGTGATAGTGATCAAGACCTTCTCCAGGAGTGCTGAAGTGACTGGGGTTCAAACCACTCGGCTGCAGGTTAGCACTAACAGACTCATGCTGATGGGCCCTGGCCTCCAGGTCAGAGGCTCTCCAAAGCAACACTGACTCCATTCCATTTCCTGACAGCTCCAAGGAGTCCCAGCTGTGCCTGTGATTGATTTCAACACAGCTTTCCAGCCACATTCATTTTGGCCAGAAGCTGATGTTCTTGTTCACCATCGTGTGTTAAATCCTCCGCACGAGAGAAGATGCTCTCTGTCTGAAGGCAGGAAATAAGTTGAATTTTTGAATTGAAGTCATTTCACAAAATGGATTCTTAGGAGGACCATCTCTAAAATAATAAAAACAAGATATCTTGTTAGTTATAAGTTTGCCCCAGGCCAGTTTTCTGAGATGTTATTATTTAGCAAACAAACTAGTCCTTGGTAAAGTGAGTGAGATGGCGTTGATCTAAGTGTAAAATCTCTTTTTCCGTTTTATAGAAGCTATCACATAGCATCTGCAACAATCTGGCAGACTTTTGTTTGTGCGTAAAATATATCTGTATTGAATATTTAATTTTGCCAGTAAACATTATTTATTTGCTTATTTTTATGGTAAAGATGCAAGAATAGGGTTTTTTTTTTTAGCTTTACTGACATATAATCGACATATAAAATTGTAAGATATTTAAAATATGTACATCATAATGATTTGATATACATAAACATTATGAAAAAGTTTTCTCCCATTTGTGAATTACATTTATCACCTCACATATTTACCTTTTTTTAAAAAGAACATTTAAGTCCTAGCCTCTTAAAATGTCAATTATGCAATACAATGTTATCAACTATAGTCACCATGTTATATATTAGATCCTCTGGCCTTATTCATTTTATAGCTGAAAGTTTGGAGCCTTTTACAAGCCTCTCCCTAATTCCCCTACCCCCCAGTCCCTAGCAACCAAGTGTCTGCTCCCTGTCTGGTCTGTTTCACCTAGCATGATGCCCTCAAGGTCCATCCATGTTGTTACAAATGGCAGGATTTCCTTCTTTCTTGTGACTGAATATTATTCCATTGTATGTATAACTTCTTTATCCATTCATCCAGTGATGGGCACTTAAGCAGTTTTCTTATTTTGGCTACTGTGATTAATGCTGGAATGAACATGGGGGTGCAGATGTCTCTTTGATACTCTTGTTTTATATCTTTTGGATGTATAACCAGAAGTGGGATTGATGGAGCACTTGGTAGTTGTTATATCTTTAATTTTTTGAGGATCTCTATACTGTTCTTCATAATGGATGCACATAGAATGTTAGTTATTTTTAACTAAGTTTATATTTCAGTATTTCAAGGGAATCATCAAAACAGCTGCTTCCATTATGGCCTGGCAAGGTGAGCATGGTCAAAGTATTCACTGTACTCATATATCAAAATTATTATACTAACAACATGTGTTACTTCCTGTAATTCACACTGTTATGTGTATGCAATGAGATATTCATGGAAAGCACTTTAAAAATACTTTTTGCAAATATTAAATCTTTACATTAAAAAACTATTATTACATTAGCATTTTTAGATAAAACATTTGGCTACAAAATACCTAAGGGCTTCCTTTGTTCAATATACAGAACAGAGTAATATGTAAGTAGAGGCAGGTTAAAGGAATTTGACGTTGATGGACCAGAGAAAATAATAACTTAAGCATTTTTGGGGTGATTGGATAAAAGGAATCCAAATTCTTTTAAGAATCTAAGGTTCACTAAGAGTTGGACCACGGCGGGGCGGGGGATGGGGGAAAGTTGGCAGGTCTCTTATCCCAGCCTCAGCATATCCATGAAGAGCTTTTGAGGCCAGCAAAGAAGGAAGCAGAGTTTTTTGCTTTATTTTGTTTTAAACTGGGGCTTTAATCTCTGACAAGGCTGATGACTTCTACATCGCCATTGTTGTCCAACCAGATGGCAGTGGTCTTGAGGATAGGGGTCATTTTATCTCTTCTGAAGCAGAACAGTAGAGGGAACAAGCTAGGTGTTTGATAATGACCCCTCGATGGCTTCTCTTTCTTCATTTCAGTTCCATTTCTAAATAGAATGTAAAATGCCATCTGATGCCTAAACATAGCAACACTAAATATTTTTACAGATTCAGTACCATGGGTCTTGTGATATGAGGACCCATAAATTGCTCTAAAGATACATTCCCATGCAGGGCCGTGGCTCTGACCGGCTTTGATGTGCTCACATCAGCACAGATCCCGTTCTCCAGCATCCGTGTTTATTAAAGATGGAAGAAATACCTCTTAGTGCTTGTACCCAAACCTAAAACTGCTGCTGCACTGCACAATAACTGTCTACTGTTCCTTATCCCTCTTCTTCTATTAATAATACATTAAACCTCAGTTACAAAAAAAACTCAGAGAAAAAAGAAAAAGAAAAGATAATGATTTCTTGACAGATCTTGAATGAAAGGCTTTAGCACAGCTTTAACTGAGCTTGACACACCGTTTTTTAATGTGCACGTCCCTTCTATTTCCCAATCTCTTCATACTTAATTGAGAAGTCCCACTTAGGGATGAAGCAAAGAGTTTAATGAACCTCCTCCCTAAAATCATTAATTCAAAATATCTGATGTTGATTATGCATTTTCTGGTGATAAGTACTCTCCCTGGTGATGTCTGCATAGAAATGGGCTGAATAACCATGTTTTGTGAATAGAACCCACACTGTTCAAATTGGAATGTTTTATTAATCACAGTTCTTAAAAGATATTGAACATTGGAGGGGGTAGATCAGGAAATAAATAATACATACTCTTGAAATGGCCCTGAGATGAGTAGCTGTTCTCTTTATAAATATTACAAACCTCACATAATCCCTTAGGTAAAGACACAATATTCAACACACATAATGATAAACAACAAAAAAACCTAGCATTTTAATTTGAACCAGAGTAGCCCTGGTTGTGGTTTGCTCATTCTGTTAATACAATATTCCCGTAGGTCTTATTAACTAGGCTATTAGTAGCCCCAAATAATAGATGATTACCCTGAGATACAACAATCGACCGACATAGGAATACATTTGGTCACTGTCAGTGATTAAATGATATGAAAAAGAAGAGATAATCCATATGCAGGGAAGGTGAGGGTATCATTTTCTTAT
This sequence comes from Felis catus, assembly GCF_018350175.1. Lineage (NCBI taxonomy): Eukaryota > Metazoa > Chordata > Mammalia > Carnivora > Felidae > Felis > Felis catus. Next base: position 123,129,175 of record NC_058370.1, read on the forward strand.
CATGTCTACTACCAAATTTATGTTGGACATATATGTTTTTATAGCTTCTTTAATCATTTACCTATAAAAACAGAACCTAGGTGTTGCTGAAATTTGGAAAATATTTTTGATTGCATTTATTCTTTAGTAAGAATTATTATGGCATACATTAGCACTGTGAAACTAATTGCTCTAATTTGCAACTGCTATCGGGACAAACTAACACAGAATATTCTGTTTTCTACAACTGTCATTGATAATTTTTTAAAGAAGAAATAAAAAGAAAAGGAGTTTTCAAGTAGCCATCATTTTCTCTTGGACCAGAATGACTCATGTTCCTTTTTCCCTGACGTTGGCTCCAGCGACTGAGATCAAGGATTGTACTGGGGTACCTCAAGTCCCTGGAACCCCTTCTTCCCAGCAGTTCTTACATTTCTGGCTTCTATTTTCAACTGATCTCCCACGATCTTTATAGCTAATTATCTGTTGACATATTTCAAGCTTGTCCTTTCAAGTAGAATTAGGGTGTCAACTATGTCTAATTTATCTCTGTATGACCAATATTTGAGCTTGGGATAATGTCTTTGTACAATGTCTCTACACGTACAATAGTATAATAGTACATTCACAAAAAAGACAAGCTGGTTGGCTGTTATTTGAATGACAAATCAATTTAAGGATAAGCAAGGGTTTTTTGGGGTTTTTTTCTTCTGAAAAATTAGAAAAAAAAGCATTTCTGCTTATATTATGTTTAGGTAGAAATGATGTATCATATTTGCAATTCCTGATCTTACTCAGATTGCAATAATAGCAGATAGCCCTTCAAGTTTCTCTTATAGAGAATTATACTTATGAGAAGATTCTGTGCTATTTTACTAAAAATTTTTGAGGACCTACTATGGTCAAGTCATTGAGGATGCAAAAACAAGTAATATAAGGCACTGTCCTCAAGGTACACTTTGGAGAATACAGAGAAAGATATATGATGGAAATAAAATAGATATCATACAACGAAAAGAATTTTAAATAAACACACAATAGACATGCTATTGTCTGAAATTTGTGGTTGTTACACACCTGTTGAACTCAGAAGATCCTTTAGTATGATATATATATATATATATATATATGATTTATATAGTATATATATATACTATATATACTATATATATATATACTATATATATACTATATGTATACTATATATACTATATATATACTATATGATATATATATATGCTATATGATATATACTATATGATATATATAGTATATATATATACTATATATACTATATATATATACTATATATGGTCAAGTCATTGAGGATGCAAAAACAAGTAATATAAGGCACTGTCCTCAAGGTACACTTTGGAGAATACAGAGAAAGATATATGATGGAAATAAAATAGATATCATACAACGAAAAGAATTTTAAATAAACACACAATAGACATGCTATTGTCTGAAATTTGTGGTTGTTACACACCTGTTGAACTCAGAAGATCCTTTAGTATGATATATATATATATATATGATATATATAGTGTATATATATACTATATATACTATATATATATACTATATATATACTATATGTATACTATATATACTATATATATACTATATGATATATATATATGCTATATGATATATACTATATGATATATATAGTATATATATATACTATATATACTATATATATACTATATATATACTATATGTATACTATATATACTATATATATACTATATGATATATATAGTATATATATATACTATATATACTATATATATATACTATATATATACTATATATAGTATATATATATACTATATATATGATATATATAGTATATAGTATGATATATATATATGATATATATATGATATATATATAGATATATATATATATCTATATATATATCTATATCTATATATATATATATATATATATATTATGTCTCAATTTCCAGCAAGTCCTACAAAGAAAATCATATTATCAGACATTTATCCAAAAAAGGATACTCTCTAGAAATTTCTCTTCTGCTATTCTTTTTTGTAGTTTTACAAGCTAATAACTGGCTCATATAGTCAACTCCTATGGTAAGATTAACAGATTTATATCTGTATTTTTCTTCTCATTGTGTGACTGGTACCTCAGTGGGAATAACACACGGAGGTCAAGAGACAGATGTTCTCTTACAAATTGCTCAGCTTGTTCAAAAGGAACAAGGTGTTTGGCAAGGGAAAAAGTCAATTTAATAATAATTTATTTAATAATACTCTATTTTATCTGCAAATGCTTTATTTTCAAATAAATTGAGAGTTCTACAAAAGTAAAAATATTATCATAAATCGAATGAGTGACTGGATAGATAAATACTCTCTGTTGTATGTAAGAGTCAACAACAGCAGACATGAAATAATTATAAAAATGAAATGAACTTTGATTAATTTGCCGCCAAATTTGCATATGTGTCTTGCTTTTTTATTGGGGCAGGGGAAAGAGAATTGCATGTTGGAAATGTGGGGTTGTAAATGCAGTTACAATAGTATGGCGAACATCACAAATCAGAGTGCTTTTTTTCTGAAACTGGTCACTGTTTGATCTTTGGTAAGGTTAGCATTTCCAAGCACTTCATACTGATTTCTGTGTTTGAGTTGGTTGAAATCCTTCTCCCATCCCATATGCATGTGAGCATGCATCCCATCCCATCCCATATGGATGTTTGCTCATCCCATAGGGTGAGCAAACCCTTCCCAGGAGCTAAGATAGAAGAACTAGATAGAGAAACTCTGCCTAGAGAGTGGCAGAAGCCTCTAGAAGGTACTGTGTTTCACAGTGAATTAAAATGCATCGTGGTAACTTCCAAACTAGCAAATCCCTACATGATTTGCTCTTTTATAGAGTGAATGCTCCCTGGGAATGAGAAAACTTATCCTCAAATCTTTTGTGAAACTCTTCTTGGGTTGTGCTTAAAGACTAGGATATGGTGTCTGTTCTTGAGTTTTCTGGGTTTATGCATTGTGCTGAAAACATAGGAGATCCAGGCAAGCCACTCTCCTCCCCCTGCATTAGAGCACATTACTTTTTGTAGACCCTAGTAACATGCAAACCCTCTCCCACTGCCTCATGAAGCCCTTAACATTTTCAAGAAAAGTTTTCATTGGAGCCCCAACAATGAAGAAGTCAAGGAATGGAATCCTGAATTTGTGCTGATTCGTGAATTCAAATGCCCAAAGCACTTCAAATAAATCTAAATCTTTGCTGACAACTGCATGCAACCATCAACGTGATCTTGCGCAAGTTACCAAACCGCCCTGTGCCTCAGTTTACTCATATGCAAAATGGTGCCAGTGGTGTACCAAGCTCAGAGGAGTGTACGGTAAGGGCCAAGAACATGCTCTGACAAGTATCAAGCATCCCATATGTCTAAGGCATGCTTCTCATACTGCTTCTGGAGGCAGCTGTCTGGAGTCTATTGGAAATCCACTGTATCACTATAGGAATGGGGACTGAGAAAGCTCTGCATCCTTGGATTCCTGATTCCAGAGCTTGACACTTTTCTACCCTTCCTTCAGTAAAGGGCATCATTCTCATCTCAAGTCATGTAATGAGGAGTAGTGAACCTGTCTTCTCCAGGCCACACTGTTCTTCTCTCCCTTGTTCCTCAGTGCAGGTGCCCCCACAGCTCACCACATCACTTCTTACTGGGTCCTTGTGCTTCTTCCCTGTTGTCCCACCTAGACTGGAGGACTCACCAGTCCTTGGTGTTTTAGTAACTTGAAATTCTTTAACGTTATAGTTCACACATGCAGAGTAGATTGCAGCTTGTTAAGCCAGTATCTGGTAGGAAATACATTTGTGTGTGTGAGGGGTGCTGTGGGGGGCATATTACTCTTCTTACCAGTGTGGGTACCAGAATTCAATGGTAATTGCACGTTGTACCTTCCTTGCCCTAAAACCTATATTTAGCAATCCCTGAAGGGTCTCTCAGAGCTGTACATAAAGGCAATAAAGATTAAGTAACAATGGCTAAACCCAGTTTATGGAAATAACTCTATGTAGTTTTCTAACTTAGCATAATTATGTAGTTAGCAAACTATAAATTGATGTTGGAAGTGTGCAGAGATGTTTCTTTCATTGTTAAAGCACTGCAGAGGCTTTCAAACTACTTTATTCTATTCTGTTTTAATATATTATTTATTTTCTACCTGCATGCCTCTTTCTTCTAACAAAATCTTATGCTGAGAACCAAGTACGTAAACAAGAGAGAGAGAGAGGGAGGAATGAGTGTGTGAGGAAGAGTGAGTGGTGGAGAGCTGCTGTCTCTAAACAGAGAGCATGAGTGGCAGTCCTAAGACCTCCTCAGTCATGGGCACTGTCCATGGATATTTAGGAAGCAGTGGAACCGACCAGCTTTAAAGAGAATGAGCTGTGGGATGGGACAAGTCTTGGTTCTGTCACATGCATGCAAAAAAATTATCAAATGATTAAGTCACAGGAATAAAAGCACAGCCTAAGAAATGACTGATGATGACTGTGATAGCATTGTGTGGTGAAAGATGGTAGCTACCCTTATGGCGAGCATAGCATAACCAAAAACTTGTGGGGTAACTATGTTGTGCACCGGAAATGAATGTAACATTGTGTGTCAAATATAATAAAAGAGTTAGAAAAAAATTATGGGAAAGTCTTTTGATATCTATGAGCTACAAGATGAAGATAATAATAGTTAATATATTACCCTCAAGAGTTGTAAGAACCAACCAATATGCGGTGTGGGATATAGCGTGTCCTTCTACAAGGTAGATACATACTATTATTCTTTTCTGTGCTGGAAACCTTGTTCTAGCCCGTGTTGAAATGGCTGCTTCCTTCCACAACATGATTGCATAGGCCCTAGTGGAGAAAACAGAAAGAGATCACCACTTACACCTGATGCTCATTGTTCCTAATGCTCCACCTGCTTTACCACAGCAAGTCCACAAAGTACCGGCTGAGAGATCTACAAAGCAAAGGTGTGCCCCCTGGTTGGTTTTCACTGCTCTGGCATCAGTCTCATCTCCTGAAGGTGTTGCCAAACTAGTGCTACACCTACGTACCTTTGCTCAGTCATCTTTTTTTTTTTAAGTCACTCTCAGATTTCCTTGCCCTTGAAAATACTCCTTAGTTGATGATGAAAGTAAACTCCAAATGGACCTCAATATAAGAGAAACCTTTCACTACCCAAGCAAAGGTAGGCATATGGCTTTTCAGTACTGCTTGTGACTGGACTTCCACAGAAGATTTGCCTAAATTGGTTAACAATCATTACTGATATGACCTAATGATCCAGGTAGCCCAGGGACTCCTGGCTATGCTGGAAGATTCCCAGGCAGGTCAGAGTTCTGCATTCATCATCACTGGTGTCTCTAGCATCCACCTGCCCTGCTGATTTCAGAAAGTGAGTAGACAGTGTGCCTTGGCTGTGCTCAAACAGGAATCAGGCCAGGGTTTCTTGCATTTGAGGGTGTCATTACACTGGATGATGCATCTCTTTCAACAGCCACATGCAGTTCTCTCCTGGGTAGACACAGCCAGTTAGAAGGATCTTAATGACTTCTGGCATAAGGTTATATACAGAATACTGGAAATGCAGTCACTGCTATGATATGGACTACATCATTATTTGATAATGTTCATTAGTAGTTCTTATGATCACTATTGTAGAGTATATGGGTCCTGAGCAGGGCACACAGCAAAGGTCACTTAGGACTTAAGAATGGATGAACCATTTTAATATGGCTCTCAAGTGTGCATTGTCTATAATTAGAAATGCTTCGGGCGAGGTTCCCTTCCCACTTTCTCAGGTTTTTAGCGGGGAGGGAATTTGCGTGGTCTACAAATTGCATCTGCCCTCTTTCCTATTTTCTTATAAATTCCTAAATGGAGGTTTTGCACCTTTGGACTTGTTGGTAACCTTGGGATTCTGCCAGGGAGAAAAGAGAGGGATTAGCTTAGAGTTCTCCCCTGGCAACCAGGACTGGTTTGCAGAGATGCAAGGGTGGGCAGAAAGTCATTCTGGGCTCCACAGTCCATCCTATTTCCACTGGGCTTTTCTTTTCTGACTGCAATTTTCACCTCACCCAGGTGTGAAACCTTTCCTAGGGGAAGGAAGGTGGAAGCTCTTCTATCAGCAGCAGGTTGAAGTTACTGTCCTCCTTGTTACTGAGGAAGTAGGTCTGTGGCGTGGCCTCTACTTTTGCTCAGACACTTGAACTATTCATACTCTATTAGACATGTATGAAGGAAGGAAATTGGACTTTCTCAGGTTGTAGATGGATCAGCGGGGATGTACGACTGAAAATTAATTCCCTGACACAGACTGATGAAGACAGCAGTTTCCTGAAATACTGAGATTCATTTTATATTTTTATAACACATAATCTCAATGCCACATATTTTCCCTAGTTTGAAGTGCTATTGATATTTTGACAAGGGGACCCGGAATATTCTATTTTCATACACACACACACATATAAAAACCACCTTTCTTGTTAATTATTCAAAATGTCAAGAGATTGGTCAGTGTGTCTAGTAATGAAAATACTTTAATGAAATCTATGGCTCTTTTATTGGACACAGAATGTCACTTATAAAGCGCTAGATGAACTAATGCCTTGTTAGATATAGAGTTTAGTTACAACTGAAATTGAAAAACTAAAAGTCCCTTTTCTTAGTATTTTTATTTATTTCTAAAATCTACTTTTCTACATGTGATTTTTTTTGTCCCTCATATAGTAATAGTGAAAACATCACTAATCAGTCAAGATTCTTTCATGATGGATGTCATTCTTAAGCCAACCTTGCTAATTTTTAAATGTGATCTTATTTCGTTTTCATTTTTACTCTTACTTATTATGCTAAAGTTTTATAAGAAATCTCTGGTCATTAAATTTTACATGTGACTGTTATCCATGGCTTCTAGAGTAAGTCCCTTTAATTTCCTGACCCCTTGTCCACTTGAAAGAAAGTAGCATATGCTTTATTTCACATGGTTGTTTTGATGAACAAATTGCTGATGTATTTTATAGAACTTCAAAATCTATGAAATATTATACAAATTTGTAAGACTATTGCTATTTCTGTGTTATTATACTAACCCATATCATGCTTTGTAGCAGAAACAATAATCTAATCAAGATGATTAAAATCTATACCAGGGAATAGCATCCAGAGGATGCTCAATATATTGACTGAAAGGTAAGACTGAAGGATTTAATGAAAGATGGCAGGATTCTCTCGACTGTGCATCAAAGCCAAATAATTGGGATCTTTCTATGATACAAATATTTGACATTAGAGGGATTTTTAGGAACCAAGATCTATGTTGGAGATAAAAGGCAGAAACAAAGAATCAACAAGACACAAGGCTTACAGACATTCCCCAAAATGCATCCAAGAACAAATTCTCATCAGCTCTAGCAACAGCCCATGGCAGACCTGAATTCAGAGATAAAAAGCAATAGTTCTTTAAAATATTGAGTAATATTGGTAATGTGACGCTTGTAATCACCTATCAGCCAGATCTCTGCATCTCTCTGGGTTTCAAACAAATTACTTTGCAGAAGGAGTCTTGAAAGGAGTTTGAGCAGACCAGACAATCTTACTACAAACATATGAAGCAGCTCATTGTCCTCCCAGTAATGGCTTCTCAGAACTGATTTTGGTGTGTGTGTGTGTGTGTGTGTGTGTGTGTGTGTGTGTGTGTGTGTGTTCATGCATGCATGGTTGTTTCCTTCTAAAAACCAGAGACATTATAACTATAGGCTAGTGTTTCTGAATGCAGTTCTCTCTACAACTCAATTCATTTTGTTTAAGATAAAATATGGAATAGCAATTAAAGAACCCTGTAGTTATTGGAATAATGACAGGTTACTTACATTGTGCTTGTTGGTGGATAGAATCAGGAGAGAAAATGTGACTAAATGAAGCACCAATGATAAAGAAGGTAGGAAGTAACTGATACCATTCTGACTTATAGTGTGTTGTTTCTGGTTTGGAAGGATCACTGGGAGAACCACTAGGAAAAGGCAGGGGATGGTTGCAGTGGAATCCAGAGAAAAAGGTCATCTTTGGGATATTTTCATATACTAAGGTACTTACTCGTTTGTTAGAATATGGAGACTTGCAGTGCAATGGCCACTGAAGGCTTTCGGAGTTCACAACCTGTCAAGCTTCAGTGTGCGTGCCAGTTGGGATTGGGGGTTCATTCTCCCTCACTGTCCTACAGGAAGGAGCCATTTGGAAGTTCCAAAAGCAATCTCTTGCATTGTGGCAACTCTTTGATTGTTGTTCTTTTTCTCTGTTTAATCTGTTATTATGAAAATAGATATAAAAATATAGTAATAGTTTCATATATATCCAAAAATGAATTAAACTTTCTTGAATCTGTCTATCTCTGTTTTGTGCTAGGCATATGGCATGTACTCAGAGATGTATGCTACAGTAACAGTATAAGAATAAATTCCACATCTTGAGCTTGAGGAATTAATATTTTGTTGAAATGTATGCATATATGGTAAAAAAAATAAGGGGGGGATGCTACAGTATCTATTACAGATATAGTGCATTGTAAAGTACCTAACAGCTAGTAGGGCTTAGAGTCAGGTACCTGATAAGGCAGACTCCAATTCAGTAAATGTGTATCAAATACCTCTCTCATCTCTTTGTAAACACTTAGGACATCAAGATGAGTCCATCACAGCCCTTGTTTTCTGCTTGCCTGTAAATCTTTAAAAGAGGCTTGGGCAAATAAGAAAACAAAAATAAAAGTATACTTAGTAGGTGGGCTATTATTTTTTTTATATGGGGGAATTAGAAATTAATTTTACTCCAGAAACAGCCTGCCTGCAACATTTAACCCTAGTGCCATTGCTTTCATAAATCAAAGGTCCAAATTGCCCAGGATTTCACAAACTGAAAGTTGGGAAAGACATGGGCTGGGTCAGCCTGATCTGATAACCAACTTGATTTTCTCTCCAATGTTCTCAGTCATTTTGAAATCTCATTCCCATGGGTTGAGACATTCTGGAATGCTTTTTCTGTCCATTATTACTCTAAAGACCTTTTGTTCATAGAGGGCAAGAATTGGAAAGAACAAGTTTGGAAATCTCACTGTAATGGAAACCAAGACCTACTATTCCTCTTCATTTTCCTCTACTTGACATGCCAACAAAGTATTATTAAGCACTATTTCTCAGAAAAGTGAGAAATCATGCTTGGATTGTATATCAGGAAAGACTTCACAAAGTAGTTAGAATTTGAAAAGAAATCTAAATACAGATTAAGATTTTCATGGGAGACAGAGTAGAGAAGACATTTCACTTGCAGAGAATATGAGTGGAGATACAAAGATAAAATACTGTGAACCATGATAGGGACGTGTGTAATTACATTTTGTGGGAACTTAACCGTATATTGATGAAAAAAAAAAATGAAGTAAATTCTTTAATGTAGGTGCCAACCACATTTTGCACAGTTTTAAATGTTAAGATGTGTGTAAAATCCAATAGACATACTGGGGGAGTCATAGAGGTTTTGCTGGAGATAGTTATGTGGTTGAAGTTTATCTTCACCAAATTAGTATGGCTGTCATATGTGAATTATCTAGAATAAGGCAAGTAGGTGTTAGAGAAACCAATTAATGAGCTATTAAAAATGCCAAAGCAAAATATAATAAAAGCCTAATTAATTAGATGGCAGTGGGTAGGGAGAGGAGTGGGTAAATGAGATGAATATTATGAAGGTAGAATTCTGTGTGACTTGGCATATAGATTTAGAGTAGAGTGAGTGGCTGTAATGAATGTAAAGAAAAATTGATGGGTAAATGAATATGACTCCAGGAATTGGTTGTTTAGGAATAAGAGAGGGCCATTATTGGAAAGTAGATAAGCAGGAGGAGAAGCTAGTTGAATGATGGATGCATAGCCACATGGAGGGCTAGAAGTTTTAGAAGTAGGAGTGTATTATTTGTAAAGCCATATTTTAGAATGATCAATTTGGTGAGAGTGAGAGAGGATGGATTGAAATGGGTAAGTGCTTTGAATGGTAGTTGGTTTATCATTATCAAAAGCTTCAAGAGGATAGGGGCACCTGGGTGGCTCAGTCAGTTAAGCATCCGACTTCGGCTCAAGTCATGATCTCACAGTTGATGGGTTTGAGCCCCAGCATTTGGGCTCTGTGCTGACAGCTTGGAGCCTGGAGCTTGCTTCGGTTTCTGTATCTCCTGCCCTGTCTAACCCCTTCCCCACTCACGCTCTGTCTCTTTCTCTCAAATATAAATAAATACTAAAAAAAATTTTTAAAAAAATTGAAAAAAAATAAAAAGGAAGCTTCAAAAAGACTATCACAAAATGGCAGGATATATAGTTAGGAAATAGTGGGTCATCACAATAAACAAAGATGATTTGTGATTATGTAACTAAACAGACTTTATGTCTAGCAATCGGTTATGTATTCCCATTGACTTTTAAGAAGAATTTACAGGGGCACAGAACCTACATAATTTCCGTATAGAAGTCAGTTTTCACACACACACACACACACACACACACACACACACACACACAAAAGCAGTCCTTACTAATCCTTCTGGAAGACACACACATATCCACAGGAGAGGAGGGGAGAACTCCATGTATTTTCATTGAGCCCCCCCACCCCCATACTCAAAGGATAAAGACAAGAAAGACACATATTGATAAAGAAATTTTAATAACTGGAAGGAAAGGATAACACTTTTCAGCTTACAGAACTTGAGTACAATTACCTGACATCTATTTTTTAAGAAAGAGAAGGAAATTTAATTGAATGCACAGTTAGACATCTATCAAAATGAATTTTCTTTAAAAACCTCATATAACAATATCCCATTTCTCTCTCAGCATAATGATTTCTTACCAACAAAGCCTGTCAGTGTTTCCTAGAAGCAACATTGAAGTGACTTCTTGCTGGAAATTCAGCAAATGAACTTTTTCTGCTCCCAGAATCTCTGTCCTCATTAGGCTAGTTAGAAATTCGCCCGGGGCTCCCAGCCCTTCTTGTCTCTGACGGATGCTAAGTGTAGAGGAGCTAATGGACACTTTAACTGTTAGGGGGCTTTCGATTCAATCCCTTGCAGCCTGGCAGCTCATTCTAAGTCTTTTCAGAGGAGCTGCAATCATATGCTCAAATATGATAGTTAAATATGGGCTAGAAGGGAAATAGCACCCCCCCCAACCCCTGCCCATGACCAGAGATACTTGTGGAAAACAGGAAGTATTTCCTGAAGTTTTCCAAATGGCTGGGAAGCTCACCGATTCAAGGCGTCCCTGACATTAGATGTCCCTGTAGCAATTTGCTCCTTGTAAGGAGAAAAGGGGGAAGGAAGATCTTTCTCTAGTGCCAGCTATGTTGATACAGCCTCCTCCTATGGGCTAAGGTCAGATATTTCTTCTTCAAAATGTCATCTAATAGCAATTGTTAATAGAATAAAATAGCCTTAAAATAGTTTGAATTTCAAATAAAGGAAAGCTGACAAGCACCTTGTGAACATGAACCATGCTTCCAGGTAAATGTGTATTATCTGAGAATAAGTGTAATTAGCAGTTTTCCCAGCTACATTAACTTTCTCTGATCCCTACCCCCACCCTTCTTGCCCCAATATCTGCACAAATACATTGTTCTCTGATTGTGTCCCCTGTTTCTGCATTTAGCTGGAAGGTTTTTAAGTGATTGTTTCTTTTCTTCCACTTCTCAGTTCGCCCCCGACAGACCTGGCACTGAAGCTCTGATTTTACAATTCTTGATTGCATTCTTAATCTACAGGTTAAATTTGGTTTCGGGAACATTGTCTTGATGTTTCAGATGGTTTAGATTCAATAATCCACAAATGTCTAGACATTCAAATGAGGTCAGGAAAAAAATCTATTCTTTGAAATTTATTTAGCAATTTCAGACATCGATTTGGGGAATGTGTCTTCCATAGGCAACTGAAAGAGAAATCTGTACTGGTTCTAAATATGAATCAAAGTGGCAAGACCCAGACTGTCTTATCTTTCTAAATGTGAGCTTTTTGAAATCTGTAAAGATGCTCCTGTGAATTTGGCTGGTGCTGAAGTGTCAAGGCACAATTTATCCAAAATGACTGCCATTGCTGGAAGTCAAGAGCTGAATGTAAAGAGGCACTGGCTTGCCAAGGCACTGGAGTTCAAAATTCAGTATTGGTGGGATTGTTTTCTCCAGAATGTTACCTCATGATTTCTTCAAGCCTACTGACTATTTTTCTCTTGGAAAAAATATGATATATCTTGTATGGTGGCCACAGAACTTAATGGTACAAGATCCAGCTCATGTATCTCCCAGAAGTGTGTAAAGACCAAAGGCTTTTGAATCTGTGGCAATCTATATGCTGCTGCTCTGGCAATAGCATGTCCCATTGTTAACTCTGATGGCATGACCTAACATAATATGACACATACTAGAAGAAGTAATATGACAAGTGGATCATGCAGGCAATGCTACACATGAAAAATATGGCATCTTATCTGAAACCAACCCTGCTTTTAGCAAAGATACTACCTCAAAGGGCACATCACTTTTGTCCACATCCTTCAAGCTTTTTGATAATATGAGACCCATGTGAAGACCACACTGGATATGGGCACAGAAGTAAGCAATCTCCAGAAAGTGACAAAAGTCAATCTTTGAGAGCTGACATGCTCTAGCAATCAGTCAGAGGAGGTGTAATTAGGCCGTGAGCATAAAGAGGGGTGTCTCTCTCCTACACTACCAGGTCTCTAGAACTGAGATCTACAACTAAGAAATAAAGTTATTCTTCAAGAAGATAGTTGGGATGAATGCTGTTGATAAAGCATTAATCTGTTCCCCTAAGATTTCATTGCAGAGTTTGACAACTTGGTCCTAGTTCATGTCCTCATTCAATTGATATAACTTGTGTATATAGTATATGCATCAGCCAAGGTCCAGTAAGGAAGATAGAAACCACTCTCAGAATTTCAAACAGAAGAAAATTTAGTATAGAAATATATTTACAAATTGTTGGAAAGGGTTATAGGGAAATACAGAAAATGGTGGTAATACTCTGAGATCAGAAAGTAGAGAAAGCTGCTATCCCCCTCCTCCCAGGGCTAGAAAAAGAAAAGTGAGAAAGTAGAATTAATTCCTTACACTAACCCCCAGATGCTATTGGAGCCCACATTTTCCCTTTATCTGGTACTTCTTTTGGTAGGACCCAACCCCAGAATCCATCTGATAGAGGAGTCCAACAAATGTCTTTCTAGTCTTCCAACCCCAAAATACAGAGCATAGGACATTTGTCAGGGGTGGCAGGGGAAGCAGGATTTAGTACAAGAAGACAATATTTGCTATATTATGTTTTAGTTATTGTAATGAAAGGTGAAAGAGGCAAGGAGATGTATATACATACATAAAACAAATTGTGAATATACTGTAGGCAAGTAACAGGTAAATGTGCATTTATCCTTAGCTATCTTCGTACATCGGGGCTGGACAGTAATACCTGATAGGCGTTTTCATTAATGGGATACAGAGGATGCAACATTATCGAAAGATATGACATGCTTAGCTACAGTGCACATCAAATGCTTTAATATGGCTTATACTTTAATCCTATTTGCCAAAGGTTTGCAAATCATTTTAGCACTATAGTTCTCAAAGTTTGGAATGGATTTCAAATAGTGAGTTAGAACTTATGTTCTGTTATTTACTGTCTTGTCAACTGAAGCCCAATAAATATTGGATATTCAACTTAAAGATTGACCTTAATACCCATGGAAGAGATACACATACTTAATATTTTACTACAAATCTTGTAGAACACCACATTTTTCTTTTTGGAGCAGCAAAAAAATGTAGGAAAAAATTACAGAAAATTAAAAATTTACATTTAACTCTCAAAGAATTTCCTACAGTAAGCTTTTTATTTTTATTTTTTTCATTTATTTTTATTTTTTTACATGGCACAGAAATGCCTAATTATATTGATTATCAATGGGAAATGAGGTGTTCCACTTAGCTGGTTTCTTCACATAAGCAAACACTAACTTTTTAATTTATTTTTAATCATTGGAATATTTTTAGAGTTTATTGTTTTCCTGCATACAAAATTAATATCTGACAGAGGAGCTGGATCAAGATTACAAACTTAGGTCATTTTTCTACTTCCATTCCCACTGAAAGGTAACGGAAGTGACAGAAATACCATTAAGAAAGAATACTTCTGTATAAACACTAAAAAGTAAGAAAGGATTCAAAGCATAAACCTTCTTCACTTCAAAGTGCAAGGTAGGATTATCTTCATTCTGAAGATACACACTTTTTTTTTCCTTTAGAGCAGTGCCACAATTTTATGTATTTTGTCAATGATTAAACAGCATGTAAAGTTGTGCGTCCAGGATTTAATCCAAGTCTGTTTGTTACTAAAGGCCACGTTCTTTATTTATTTATCTTTTTAAATTTATCATCGTAGCTTAAATCATCAAGAAGGTGTGACTTAAACTAGGGCTTAAAAAGTGGAAAGAATTTTAACACTCAGAATGACAGGGGTAGGAATACTAAAAGGTGAGAGAGAAGTTGGAAAACAATTCAGAATCAAGAAATCACATACCATTTGGGATACGTCTATTTTCCCTGGAACATATGTGGATCAAAAGTGGCAAATAAGGCAGTTAGAGTGAAGACACTGCACCCCAAGCTATTATACCCCAAACTGATGGAAGTAGACATGATTCTGTAGGAGTTAAGTGTCATTAAAGCTGACACATCTTTGTAATCTAGTATGTTTGGATTGGAAGAGATTATAAAAGTAATAAGGCATATTAAGAGAATTTTTTGATTGAGGTGAGTTGTATGCAGAATAAAATCAAGCTTCATTTAGGGGAATTGTTGAAGAAGTAGTTAAATACAACACTAAGATTTATATATTGCTGACTTAAGTAATACTCATATTACTTATATTATGTTAATCGGAGAAGTAAGTATACTCTTATTTTAGAGTAAAATGATAAGTTTAGTTTTGGATATGTTGAGAATGAGGAGATTACAGTTACCCAGGAGATGATGTCCAATAGACATTTTGGAATTAGATCTATCAGATAGCTGAGGGCTGGATTTTGGAATATTCTATAGAGAAGTAGTCATGTATTCAGTACCTAGTAATTGCTCAGAAATTAATGAAACTGAATTGAATTGCATTGGACTGAAATTAATTGAACAAGATCATCAAGTACACCAGAGAAAAAGTAGTCAAACAATTAGCAGGAAACCAAGGTAGTTAACTTGCTGTGTTACAGAACCTTAGGGGGAGTAATAAAGTATTACATGGGGGTAAGGCAGGGTAAATGCTGGAAAAAAGACTCTGGAAATGGGGTCATAGTTCAAGGACTTTTGGAATATGTGAGTGATTTTGCATTAAAACACATGTATACTGAATGTCTACTACAGTAAATACAGCAGACAAAATAGTGAGATGCTTTTACATGGATGTAGGAGCTTCCTGTTTACAAGGCAGGCAACTCGACTGGGTGCTTAGTACTGAAGTGAATCCAGTGTTTGGTCCGTGGAGGTGGAACGCATTGGTCTATGGGAGGTAGAACAAGTGCAGGAGTAGAAAAGTAAAAGTGTCTTAAGAGAAGACAACAATTTTGCCTTTCTCCCAGACATTCCTATTCTAGTAACATCTGATCTTTGTCATCAATTTCTGATGAATTAACAAGAGCATAAAATTACACTCTTCCTTTGTTAGACTGTAAGCTCTGTGAGGTCAGAGACTGTGTCTGCCTTGTTCATGCTGCTTCCTCAGCACCTACAACAGAACCTGGCACAAGTGTTGCTCAATAAAACATTTTTCAAAAAAAAATGAACTGGTAGATGGATGGAAGGATGAATGCAAGAATAGTTCCCTGACCATTGTTCACAATGTGAATACTGCTTTACATCACCCAGTTTCTTTTTTTTTTAGTTGTATTTACCATTGACATATTTCTATTATTTCAATTCTTATTTTGAAAATAAAAAAAAAAGATAGTAAAGTACTCAGCAGCTCTCCTGTTTGAAATCTGCCACATTGTATCTCTCAACCTTGTGTCCTTGATTTGTTCCTTCAACATCACAGCAGCAGCCAAGCTACCTTAAAAATACAATAAAAGATAGTTAGATTCTTTGGAAAGATAGAAAATGCAATTTTCTTCACTTTCTCAAAATGATACAGCTTTTGAAAATGTTAGACTTTTGACCAACTTCTGAATTCAGAACTAAAGAGTTGCCTTTCAATTACTTTCCACATGAACATAATGTGATTTGACATTGTCACCTGGTTTGGATAAATGGGAAGTTATTTGCAGTTAGTCTGAGAGGTACTGAAGGACTCTTTTTGGAGAGTTGATCAGATTTTGCTAGACATTGAAGTCCTTGGGGTCCCTGCAACCACCCAAGTACATCAAATTATTTGAGAGAGATGAGAAAACTTGTTTTGATTAAGCTGGGGCCATTCCCTGACTGTCTAAGTCTTCAGACAAGTTAGGACCTAATGCACACTGCACATGTCTCCTTCTGAAATGTTCTCCAACTTGGTTTTTATATAAGCATGAAAGTACAGTACTAAAATACATGAAGAAATCTGTATTTCTACATGAAGGATTCTGTAGATACAGGAATGGTGTGACATAAATCTCAGGAAGGCATCTTATTTAATAATTTGCCAGTTGATTTCTGCTATTGTGTGAGGCTGGGCTCTTCATTTGTATCAAAATCAGTCGGGAAGACTTCTGAGATGACCTCATGAGGAACTAGTACTCCTGCAGATTGGACCAAAGAGGCCATAGCCCTATAGGCCAGATTATACGTTTACAGAGTGATGTGCTTTAAAGTTAGATTGTAAATGCATGACTAAATTTGTGTATTTAGCATCTAAATTAGTTGTTAATAGGCTTCATGTGAGAAGGGACCTTGAGCCTACCCTTGGGGACTTTCGTCTAGGAAAGTCAGATAGTCCTGTATCTAGGGAAGTATATGGTAAAGAAAGGCCAGAGAATATGATATATCCTGACATATCAATTTTTTTTTCCATTTCCATGCACTGGAGAAAGGAGAGAAAGATTTGTACAGTAAGCATGTGAGTGTGGAAGGCCAGGTGTATTTTAGATCAACAGAGGAATGGCCACGGTACTCTAGTGAAAGAAACAGCATTGAGGCTGAGATCTGAGAAGGGTCTCAGAGACGGGAGAGGCAGTGAAGAAGCCACGTCTAGCAGGAGTGTCCAGAAGAAGGAGAAGCATCTGGATATGTCCATATTCAAGGAATTTTCTGTTTATTTTTTAAGATATGGATGGTTTTCTGCTAAGTGAAAATGCCTGGGCTTGATCTCGACACATTCAGAAGCTACTTGATGTCCTCGATATGGAAGAGCATTATGATAAAAGTAATGTTTGAAATTAAGTCTGAAGTACTTATTATTGACAGCTAACTTTTTTTTAAGCATATAACTCACGCCAGGCACTATTCCTTTATATTTATGAATTAATGTAAACCTTAGAACAATTTGATGAGATAGCTACTATTAGCTCTATTTTACAGAGAAGTAAACTAAGAATCAGAAAAGGTAAATAATTTGCCCAGGACTACACAGGGAATAAAAGGCAGGTGCTATGAACCAAGCCTGGACACTTGTACTCCAGAGTCTGCTAAATCATTCTGCTGTACTTTCAGTTTGTTCAGTATCTGTCATAGACCTTTAAATAACAGTCAAGTTTTTACAACAAAATAACTCTTAATAGTTTCATATTATTGTTTGTTAGGAATATATGAAGTTATTCACTCAGTTCTCTCTTTGGTCAACAGTTAAGATTGTTTTCCATTTTTGAAAAATGCTATGATAAACAAAGCTGCATGAATTTTTATATTTGAAAGCACACCTCCAGGAAAACTAACTTTTTAGCAATGAAATGACTGGATAAAAGGACATGCATATTTTTAAGGATTTTGACATATGCTATCATGAATCACTCTCCAGAATGCTTGTCCCAAATTGCATTGCACCATCAGAGTCTGAGATGATCAATATTCCTAAACCCTCAGCAGAAGTGATCATCTTTTATCTTTGATAATAGCAATATAACTCACTGTGTTTCATTTTGAATTTTTTATTGCTAATCAAAAAGTTGAATATTTTCATTTTTAGTATTAATTATATCTCCTTTTTTTATGAATTAGGTGATCCCATTGGTGATTAGTTGCAATGTTTTATAGAGTATGATTATCCCTAAAGATTTAATTTTATATCATATATTTTTTATTTTTTTTAATTTTAATGTTTATTTATTTTTGAGAGAGAGAGAGACACATCATGAGTGAGGGAGGGGCAGAGAGAGAGCGAGACACAGAATCCAAAGCAGGCTCCAGGCTCTGAGCTGTCAGCACAGAGCCCGACGCAGGGCTCGGACTCACGAACTGTGAGATCATGACCTGAGCTGAAGTCAGACGCCCAACCAACTGAGCCACCCAGGTGCTCCATAATGTTTATTTATTTTTGAGAGACAGAGAGACAGAGCAAGAACAGGGGAAGGGCAGAGAGAAGGAGACATGGAATCTGAAGCACGCTGCAGGCTCTGAGCTGTCAGCACACAGCCTGATGTGGGCCTCAACCCCATGGACCGCGAGATCATGACCTGAGCTAAAGTCGGATGCTTAACCGACTGAGCCACCCAGGTGCCCCAAATTTTATAATTTTTCGATGTAAAAAAGCTTTTTAAAAATTTACACAAACACATCAATATTTTTCTTTAAAGTCTCAGCACTTGTTTGGATAGTTGGAAAATCTTTCCCTAATGTCAATATTATATAAATGTTTGCTCTCATTTTGTATCTTTCTTTATGGTGGTGTTTTTTTTTTAAAGTATCTGATTTATTTTGATGAATGAGATGAAGTAGGTGTCTTGCTTTTTGTTTTTTCTCAAATAATTAGCACTTGTCCCGCTTATCAAGTGACTTTTTAGCCACTAGTCATTATGATCATAATTTTTATTCATACTATTAACCTGAATTATTGCATTATTAACATATATTAATATATTGATTAATGTTGAAACATACAAACTTCATTAATTTAGATGCTAATATGAATCAGCTCTTTTCCTTGAGATATTTATCTTAATTATCATGGTGCTTTTGTTTGGCTACTAGAAAATACATTGTTTCTAATTACACAAATAATGCGGATTTATTGCAGAAACAAATCAAACACACAGTAGAAGAAAAAAAACAGGTAATAATTGCTATTAAGTTTTTAGGTTAGATCCTTCCATCTCTGTTGGCTCTTGTTTTTGATATGCAGTTTTTAAGATACTCTACATCTTGATTTATAATCTATTTTTAAATTCAATCATAGCAGAATTTTTTTCTCTACCTAGATATATATCTTATAACATCAAGTATAATGGCTATATAGTTTGGCAAACACACAAATGTGCTGCAGTTTATTCAACCAATCACAGATTTTTTTTCTTAAATTTAGTCATTTTCCAAGGTTGTTTTTACAAACAATGATATAGCCTTCCTATATCTACATCTTTGGGGAAAGATCTGCTTGGTTGTAAGAAGATAAAGCATAGTTTTTCATGGGAGTTCTAACATTCTTCTCCTTCATTCTGCATAACATATCTCAACCAAAGTCCTTTTCCTAAAGCATTGTTTTCAACATAGGAATAATTTCTTTTCAGTGAGGTGCCTACATTGGAAGTACACTTCTTTTGAGATCCCATTTACATCCAAGACTGTGTAAACCTCCCACAGAGGAGGCTCTGTCCTGCATTTGCCAGTCTGGATCTGTTTACCTTCAGATTTGTCTCTCAGCTTCCTGCCTGCCCCCCAATTTTCTTTACCTGGAAGCCTGGACTGCTGGAGCTAAAGATGTCTTTGCTGTCCCTTGCCCCCATTACTCTGAGGAAGGAGGAGGATCTTCCAGCACTATTTTTTCCAACTGCCCCCTAAGCTTTTGGATACTCAAGTGCTCCATGAAGGGACATAGGGATATGTTGGGAAGGTGATGGATTCCTGTTTGGTGCTTTGCCATTTGGGGACTCTATACTATCACACCATGTCGGCTCACACATGGTCAATTCACAGTTAGGTGGATATTTTATTTTCTTCTAATTGGGTAAATTTGACATGTAACACTATATAAATTTAAGTTGTACATGGTGTCATTTTTATATTTTTATATGTTGTAATATGGTTGCCATTGTAATGATATTTATCACATGTACTAATAGTATAATACTGTCTATGTTCAATAAGCTGTACATTAAATCTCAATGGCTATTTGAGCACTTTAAATAAATTTTTACTCTTAAACACAATCAGTCTTATGCTACCCGCCATCCCCACCACTTAACTGTTTTTTTTTCCACGTTTAATTTTTTTAAGATTCCACATTAAGTGATATATAGTACTGTCTTCTCTGTCTAGCTTATCTCATTTAACGTAATGTGATCAAGTTCCATCAATGTTGATGCAAATGGCAGGGTATCCTCCTTTCTCCTGACTTTATAATATTCCATTGTGTGTATATATCATATCTCTTTTATTCATTATCCATTGATGGGCATTTGGGCTGCTTCCATATCTATTGTGAATAATGTTGCAGTAAACATGGGTGTTCATATATCATATCTCATCAAATTCCTGTTTTCATTTCCTTGGCTATATTCCCAAAAATATAATTGTTGGGTTGCATCATAGGTCAATTTTTAATTTTTGGGAGGAACTCATCCTATTGTTTTTCATAGTAGTTGGACTAATTTACATTCCCACCAAGGCTGTTTAAGGGCTCCCTTTTTACTACATCCTTGCCAGCACTTGTTGACTTGTCTCATCTTCTTGATGATAGCCTTTTTTTTTTTTTTTTTTTTTTTTTTGTAAGTAAGCTCTATGCCCAACATAAGGCTGGTCTTGAACTCCTGACTCTAAGATCAGGAGTTGCATACTCTACCGACTGAGTCAGCCAGGTGCCCCTTGATGGTAGCCATTCTTTTTTTCTTTTAATTTTTTTTTCAACGTTTATTTATTTTTGGGACAGAGAGAGACAGAGCATGAACGGGGGAGGGGCAGAGAGAGAGGGAGACACAGAATCGGAAACAGGCTCCAGGCTCTGAGCCATCAGCCCAGAGCCCGACGCGGGGCTCGAACTCCCAGACCGCGAGATAGTGACCTGGCTGAAGTCGGACGCTTAACCGACTGTGCCACCCAGGTGCCCCAGTAGCCATTCTAATAGATATGAGTTGATATCTCATTGCAGTGTTTATTTGCATTTCTCTAATGATTAATGATGTTTAGCATCTTCTCATGACCCTGTTGGCCATTTTTATGTCCTGGTTTATATTTTCTTAGAAGATTCCTCCTCCTCCTGCATTGGCAAAGAGGAGAAAAATGGTCTCTTCTTTCTTATAAGGAGAAATCCACTCTATTGTTAAGTTCATTTTAGTTTCTTTGTGTCCTCAACCCTCAAATGTTTTTCAAAAACTATGATATTATACCTTCTCAAGTTTATTTTGGTGTTTTCTGGGAGTTCTATTGTCTCTTGTAATTATCTACATCAGAACCTAGTGTAGGACCCTCATGTTTTTGATCTCGGGATATAGATATAGATGTAGATACAGATATGTATGTCTATCTATCTTTTGTCACTTTTTTCAGAACATTTTTTAAAGTTATTTTTGACAGAGAGAGACAGAGCATGAGTGGGGGAGAGGCAGAGAGAGGGAGACATAGAATCTGAAGCAGGCTTCAGGCTCTGAGCTGTCAACACAGAGCCGAATGTGGGGCTCAAACTCATGGACCACAAGATCATGACCTGAGCCAAAGTTACATGCTCACCCGACTGAACCACCCAGGCACCCCTCTTTTGTCACGTTTTAAAAATAAGGAAACTTTCCTAGAATACACCTCAGCAGATACTTCCTCAGAACTCAGTGGCCAGAATTGTACTGTGTGCCCAATCCTAACTAATTATGGGCAAGAAGATGAAATTAGTGTTAAGATTACCAAGATTAAGACTTTGGGACATTAAAGGCTGACTTCTGATCCTGTAAAAAGAAAAAGAAAAAAAGTGCAAATTTCTATTAAGAGTAAGGCAGGGAGTGACTTTGGGTAGATGACAAATAGTGTATTTGGTATAGATACAAAGATTGGAGATAAGAGTGAGACAACGGGTCCCAAACTATTATGGACCACACATCCTGGGAAATGGGAAAATAGATTGTTATTGAGAGAAATATGAAAAGAACAAAAAGATGTCAGTCTTGACAGAAAGATGATAGCTTTGGTTTGGCACAAGTTGGTCAGAGATGGGATTTTCAAAAGGAATTGCAGGCACATAGTTACAAAATTTGAAGCACACAACAGCAGAGTACATATTGACTCTTGAAAACTTCTTTATAGATATGTTTGTCAATGCCATGGAAGTAAGATTACTGAGAATGACACTGGAAAAGAACAAAGCCTGAGCATTAGGAATCATCCCTAATTAAGACTACAAAGACTGAATAAATGAAGAAGGTACAGGTGGAAACAGAATAGATATTATTTTTAAAAAGCCAATGTCCCTCCCTTGCAAACACAGACTATAAGACTCATCAATGAATTATTAACATCATCCATCGTTTTTCTTCTCTATAAGCAAATATTTTAAAAATTTTAGCTGTTCCATCTAGGAGCTGTACATCATTTATTTAATCATTCCTCTGTTTTGGGATATTTACTTATCTACAGTTATGTTTTTTTACATCTGCTCCTTTAATCTAGTTCCAGTTTTCCACCTCAGAGTCTGAACCAAGAGGCGTACAGTCCCAGAGCAAGAAAATAAAGATATTTTTTGCAATACAGTTGGCTTGAAAACAATGATTAATATAAGGAAAACCTGCTTGAAATTCCTCTGGTATATGATGAAATAAGGTTGACCTACTGAGACCATATATTCTCTCAGTTCAGAGTGATACATTTACTCTCACAAAAGCTTAACTGCAAGGTTGCATTCAGGAAGAAGGAGAACGTGATGTAAAGAAAGTAAAAATAAAATCCTATCCTCCTTATCTTGAAGTATTGTGCAAAGAAAAGAAGGCAATGGAAGAAAAAAATAGTTGATCAGGTGTGTTCCCCAATATTCCTTATAGGTTTAAACCCAGAGAGGCCAAAATGAGGTGTATTGATTGAAAAAATGGGGGGGGGGGCTCAAGAAGCAACTCTTCTTCATTTGGTCCTGTACAAACATGAAGGAGCTTGAATAATGATAAAATTTTTACTCAGAAAGAGAGGATTCTGGTTTGCCTTCCTAAGCTTCCCTTAATTCCTGTGTGGCCTAGACACTGTGGCAGAGGCAAGGTGGCCTTTTGACATAAACTGAAAATCCACTAATAACATAGGAGGTTGCATGACAGAGGAAGTGACACAAAATCAGAAATATCTATCTAGAACCTGAACTAGATCTGAACAACAATTGAGTTAGCAGAGATATCATTAGGCTTTAAGTGAAATAAGGAAGTGATTTAAATTTTATCAACTAAAGATATCAGCAATAAATACCAGAGAAATGCCAATGGATAATATGATAGTTATCTCCACAGTGGCCACTATCTGTATCTTTTCTACCTGTACATGAAATAATATTCCTCTGACTATTCCCTTTGACTCTGGATTTTCCTTTGGGACTTCACAATAGAATGTGGTCAAAGTAATGTTCTAGGATTTCGGAGGCTATATCATTAGAGGCTTTGAAGCTTTCAAGTAGGTCTCTTGGAGCCCCAGCTACAATAGTATAAGAAGCTCACAGCACATAGAGAGGGCCACCTGTGGGCTTACCATCTGACATCCAAAGGTGAGCCTCATCCATGGATAGAATCAACTGTCATCCATCTGAATAAACCATCTTGGACATACAGTCCAGATGAGACTTCAGATGATCTCAGCACTGTAGCTACAGTCCTGAGATATCTGAGGATAGAACCATCCAGTTGAGCCCAATCTACCCACAGAACTGTGAAAGATACTATCAATTTTTATTTTAAGTCACTAAGTTTTGGGGTGGTTTGTAATGCAGCAAAAGATAACCAGGCCAGATGTGATAGGTCCAAACATCCCAACAGAGGCCTCTGAAGCCAAACTCAAACTGGATCTGGGGGATGACATTTTGGTATGAAGAATTTTTCACCAAATAAGCAAGAGGTCATGAAACCATTTTCCTAAATGCATTTTTAAATATAATTTATTGGCAATTGGCTAACACAATGTATACAGTGTGCTCTTGGTTTTGGGGGTAGATTCCCGTGGTTCATTGCTTACAAACAACACCCAGTGCTCACCCCAACAAGTGCCCTCCTCAATGTCCATCACCCATTTTCCCCTCTCCCCCACCCCCCATCAACCCTCAGTTTGTTCTCTGTATTTAAGGTCTCTTATGGTTTATCTCCCTCCCTCTCTGTAACTATTTTCCCCCTTCCCTTCCCCCATGGTCTTCTCTTAAGTTTCTCACATTCCACATATGAGTGAGAACATATGATATCTGTCTTTCTCTGACTGACTTATTTTACTTAGCATACCTGCCAGTTCTATCCACGTTGCTGCAAATGATTTCATTCTTTCTCATCTCCAAGTAGTATTCCATTATATATAAAAACCACATGTTTTTTTTTATCCATTCATCAGTTGATGGACATTTAGGCTCTTTCCATAATTTGGCTATTGTTAAAAGCACTGCTATAAACTGTATTTTTGAGTAGAGAAGGAAGTAGGGGATAGACATATGAAAAACTGAAAATTCCCCCTGCCCCCCAATACAGGACATTACCTGAAATCGTTTTTAAATTACCATATTAGGCTAAATAAGATTAAATATAGTAAGTGGAAGCTTATGAGGAAGACTACTAGCTCATGTACAGGCAAATAAAGAAAGTGCATTTTATATGGGTCACACTATAATCAAATTGAGCAGGAATCATTCCTTTGCAGCCTGTTTTTGTCAATAAAGTTTTACTGGAACACAGCCATGCCCATTTGTTTACATATTTTCTGTAACTGTTGTAGTGCTATAATAGTTGCAGAAGAAACTGGCCTGCAAAGCCTCAAGTACTTACTCTCTGGCACTTTAAAGGAAAAGTGTACTGACCTCTATATAAAGTGAAAACTGGAACCATGATTCACACACAGACTTTAAATAACTTGCAATTATATTTTCAGGGTAAATTCCTAGAAGTAGAATTGCTAGGCCACAGAGTTTGTGTAACATTAAAGTCTTTTGTAAATTTCGGTTCTAATTTATCTCCAGAAAAATGGTATCATTTTACATATAATCATATCAATATGAGATGCCACGTTCTTTGTATCCTCACCAGTGTCATAAAATCTAACTTTAGAGTCATATAAAAAGGAGGAGGAGGAGGAGCCAGAGGAGGAATAAAAGGAAGTGGAGGAGGAGGGGGAGGAGAATAAGGAGGCGATAAAGCTCTTGTACACAAATCTTTATCTGTATCATTTAGGATATTTCTTACAAGCAAAATTACAGGGTCAATGTATTAAAAGTGTATTAAGTCCCCCCCATAAAAACAATAGTGAGTACCCTGCTATATATTGCCAAATTAATTTCCAGAAGAGTTGTACCAATTTACACTCCTCCTTATATTGTATGAAATGAACACATTTCACTTACCAAGTACATATGTTAGATAAATGGTATATTTATTTCACATAGTAGTGTCAATTACGTTGCTCACATGTTAGACAAAAACCGTATCCCATATTTGTTTTAATTTTCCCTTTATTCCTCAATACATTTGAATATTTCCTATAAAGTTATTAATCACTTTGGTTAATATTAAAGGTCTCTTACAGTTTTTTTAACCAGCTTTTCTTTGTTTTCCTAATTGTATTTATATAACATATATTCAAGAAATACATTTTAAAAAATAGGCATATGAGTCTGTTGCTAGACTTTCTGTTCTATTTCTGTGTTGATCTACTTCTATGCTGGTACTAATCAGAAATAGGTATTATAGATTATGATGTGTTTTGGCATCTGGTAAGGCTTAGGTACATTTATTGTTCTTTTTTAAAGTTTTGAGTTATTCATATGCCTATTCTCTTTCAGATTATTTTAGAAACACCCTGTCAAAGTCCATAAAAATCTTTCTGAAATTTGCATGGAGATTGACTTGATATGTTTGCAATTTCACCCAATTTTCTACTGAGATATTTGTTACAGAAAATTATTTTGAATTGATTACAAATTAAATAATTGTTAATATTTGTGAAAATTATAACTTTTTAATTTTTGATGGTTTTTTGGTAGAAAGTATTTTTATCTTGATTAGCTTATATTGATCTTATAAATTGTGTAATTTTCCTTTATTGACATATTTCAAATGGCAAATACTCTATTGAGCAAGTGGTAAAATAAAAATTTTACCTTCAGAGAAAGAAAAATGGTTTAAGCTTTCTATAATGTAAATATAAGCTATAATGAAAATATTAACTAAAAATACAAACTATAATAGAATCTGTTGAGATTTTTTAAATAGGGAGGCTAGTTTGGGTATAAATAGAGCCTTTATTTTGAGAAATTCAGAGTGTGCATAAACAATTTTGATAGGGAAAAATGGATTCACGTCCAGATGTTGTGGCATTCATACTTCATTGGTGTTTGATACTGGGTGGAAGGTGGGGTTCATAGGTCCATAGTGTTTCTGGCTCATTTATGTATCAACCCAGTTGTATCCCAGAGAATGGGAGCAGGCTTTCATTCTTGGTCCTAATATGTGTTTTTCATCTGTAGGTTATGTCTAAAGACCCTGGTCATTCGTAAGTATCAGTGGCCATATAGTTCTCTTTACTGTAGCAGATATTTCTCTGGCCTGTTTAGTTGGCATAGTTATCTTACTATAGAAAAATTACTTTGATTTGAAATAGGTCATCTGTTGCCTCTTCTAGTCTGAATATAGACCTATGTCACTTCAGAAGCCAGGAGGAATAGGGCAGTCTAACAGTAGAATGCAATGAAACTTAGAGTAAATCTGAGCACTGTTAATGGAAGCATAATAGCAGTAATAGGATCTTCAGTAGGCCTCTAGGGATTAAGCTATCAACCAGCAAATGCTCATCTTAATTCTCCTTAAGATGGGACAGCCAGTAAAGCTGATATCAAGATTCCTAAAAACTTCTGCAAAGACGACTAAAAGTTAATATGAGCCTTTACATTAAACAAAATACAACAAAACAGATCCATAGGCTATACAGCTTGAGACGCATGGGCCTATGCCCATCAATGCAGGGGGATGCTAACTTTGTTGCTTTTTTTTTTTTTTTTTTTTTTTTTTTTTTTTGTCATCATCCCATTCCTACTGTGGATGAAAGGCAACCATATTTTTTTTTCTATTTTTTATTTATTTTTAAATTAGGTCTTTAATCCATGTTGAGTTTATTTTTGTGGGTTTTTTTTTTTGTTTAATTTTTTTTTCAACGTTTATTTATTTTTGGGACAGAGAGAGACAGAGCATGAACTGGGGAGGGGCAGAGAGAGAGGGAGACACAGAATCGGAAACAGTCTCCAGGCTCTGAGCCATCAGCCCAGAGCCCGACGTGGGGCTCGAACTCACGGACCGCGAGATAGTGACCTGGCTGAAGTCGGACGCTTAACCGACTGCGCCACCCAGGCGCCCCTTTTTTTGTGTATAGTATTAAACAGAGGTCCAGTTTCATTGTTTTACATGTAGCTGTACAGCTTTCCAGGCACAATTTATTGAAGAAACTGTCTTTCCCTATTGAATATTGTTGCCTCCTTTGTCATAGATTGACTATATAATCATGGGTTTATTTCTGGGTTGTATTCTGTTCCATTGATCTATGTGTCTATTTTTGTCCCAGTACCATAATGTTTTATTACAGATCTATAGATATCTTGAAATCTAATATTGTTATACCTCCAGCTTTGTTCTTCTTTCTCAGGATTGCTTTCCCAGGATGGCTATTCAGGGTTTTCTGTGTTTCTATACAAATTTTAGTATTATTTGTTCCAGTTTTGTGAAAAATTCTATTGGTATTTTAATAGAGATTGTATCAAATCTATAGATTGCTTTGGGTAATATGGACATTTTAACAACATTAGTTCTTACAACTCGTGAGCATGAAATATCTTTACATTTGTTTGTGCCATCTTCAATTTCTTTTATCAGTATTTTATAGTTTTTGGAGTACAGGTCTTTCACCTCTTTGGTTAAGTTTATTTTTAGGTATTTGATTATTTTTTGGTGCAATTGTAAATGTTTTCTTAATTTCTCTTTCTGCTATTTCATTAGTAGTGTATAGAAATGCAATTGATTTATGGATATTGATTTTGTATACTCTGACCCTTCTGAATTCATTTATCAGTTCTAGTAATTTTTTGGTGGAGTCTTTAGGGTTTTCTGTGTATGGTATCATGTCATCTGCAAACAACAACAGTTTAATTTCTTTGCCAATATGGATGCCTCCTATTTCTTTTTTTTGTATGATTTCTGAGGCTAGGACTTCCAGTACTATGTTGAATAAAGATAGTGAGAGTGGACATACTTGATACCAAAACCAGATAAAGACACCACAGGGAAAATAAAAAAAGAACAAGAAAAAGGAAACTACAGGCCAATATCCCTGAAGAACATAGATGCACACATCCTCAACAAAATATTAGCATCCTACATATAATATGTTAAAAAATAATTCGCCATGATAAGTTGGGATTTATTCCAGGGATGCAAGGATGGTTCAATATTCACAAATTGATCAAATTCATATACCACATCAACAAAACAAAGGAAAAAAGC
Source organism: Felis catus (assembly GCF_018350175.1). Taxonomy (NCBI): domain Eukaryota; kingdom Metazoa; phylum Chordata; class Mammalia; order Carnivora; family Felidae; genus Felis; species Felis catus. Next base: position 123,158,058 of record NC_058370.1, read on the forward strand.
CATATAATCTTTTCAATAAATACAGAAAAATTTTCTGACAAGATTGGACATCCATTCATGATTAAAAACTCTCAATAAAGTGGGGTTAAATGGAACATACCCCAACATAATAAAGTCCATGTATGAAAAACCCTCAGCTAACATCTTACTCCATGTTGAAAAACTGAGAGCTTTCCCTTTAGAGTCAGGAAAGGCAGCCATCTTTGATAACAATCTTGGTAGCATCCTATAGTCCCCAAATGTAAAAGCAACTTTGCCCAGGATGCTAAAATTATCTGGCTTCCTGCCATAACTGTTATATTCCAATTCAGTTATCCCCTGAGCATTGAAAAGATTATTGGACAAAATGGAGCCTCAGTGGAATTGAGAGTACTTTCCCCAATTTTTGGTCAAAATTATTGTCCTACTTTGGCTCCAAGCTGGAACTGTAATACCCTTTATTTTAGAAATATCATAATCTGCAGAGTGTCCCACATGACCCTGGCCTACACTCAGGCATTAATGTTGCCACCACCTTTGCTCTAAAGGCTACCACCACAGCTTTCTTCTCTCACTCTTGTTATAACTCATTTTTCAGTTTGCCTATTTTCTCATTCCCTTAACTTTCTCTCAGATTTGTATTCCAGCAGTTTTTCTGTCTTCCAAGGCACAGCACATTTCTATGAGTATCATCTTTTTTGACTAGCTCATGAACTTGATAGTGGAGATGCAGACAGTCTTGATTTATCCAAAGACTATTCCAAACTATGCTATGGACATATCTTCTTCCTACTGAAAATATATATCCTAATAATATTTTGTGGAGATTTGGAAACTACTTTATCATTTAGTCAACCTTACTCCCGTTAAGTTTAAAACTAAAGCCACATATCTACATTAACACTGGTTCTTTTCCATTGCTAGCCACAGTTGTGATTCAGAAGCTCTGATGTGGGGAGGGGTTGTGGCCTAATTCTGGCATATAATTCAGGAGTATTTATTGAGTATTATTTTATGTAAGGGTCAGATCTAGGCAATTAGACTTATCAGTTACCCTCAGAGAAGGGCCTGCTAAAATGGAGTAGATGCTATACAAAGGTTATTGCCTTATGATTATTACTTTTATTATTGTTTGTCACCTACCATATATTGCCTTGTGTCATGGTGATTTGTCAACATTTAATTATCTTAAATTTCTCAAAGGAAGAAACCATGTCTCAATTTCATTTCAATAATTATAAAAAGTCCATTTATTCAACACATGTTTATTAGAGACTTCACTAGGCACTAGAGAAACAATGATGAGCAAGACTGGCATTATCTGTACTGCATGGAGCTTACAGTCCAGGAGAAGTTTGTTTAAACAAGTAACTGTAATCAGTATAATCAATATTAATGACTCTGATAGGAAGCACAGCATGCTAAGGACATATAGCAGGGGAATCCAGCTAAGGGATTACTATCCACTTTGAGAGTCTATATACTCAAAAATATTGTTGAATGTATGTATAGCAGAGTCAGGCCAATACTTCTTTCCACTTCAGAGCCCCTGAGTCATAACTGTGACTAGCAATGGAAAAGAGACAGTTTCGATGTAGATATGCATCCCAGGATTTATATAAAAAGTAATATTTATACCAAAATGAGTAGTATTTGTACAGGCAAATAGGAGAATGGGGTAGAGGCTGACTAGGGAGAGAGTAGTCCAGGAAAAGAGAAGAGATGAACAAAAGTTTAGAGGTGATGGAAAACATTGCATATTGGGATACTGAAAAGAATACCATTAATTGGAAGGCAAGTCAAGAATAACTGTATGAGACATTTTAGTGGGTTTAGACTATAACTTAAACTATTAAATGATTCAATGAATGAACAAAAGAATCATATTTGTGTCACAGAAGGAAAATTCTGTCCTCTTTGTGAAAAAAAAAATAGATTGAAGAGATGCAGGACTGTACGTGGAGACAAGGACTAAGAAATAGTCTTAGTAATCTAGTCAGTGAAATTGGGCTGTAAGCATAATTATAGCTAGAATGAGAAAGAAGGGATTGATTAAAGTTAAGTAGTAGAATCGATAGGAATTCTTGATTAACTGGATATGACTATTGAGGGAAAGTAAAGACTCTAGGATTACATCTGGGTTTCTGTCCATGGTACCAATTACTGAAATAAGATACACAGAGAGGAAGGTTTGGGGAGAGAATGATGTGTTCAGAGTAAGTGGAAATAGTTCTGTTACTTCCACGTGGTAATTTCCAGTAGGGAACTTGGTGTAAAAACTTAACAGTGTACAGCCATCTCATGTGCATGATATTATCTGATTTGCAAGTCCTCAGAATTAGGATTGACGTGACATTTTCGGAACTAAACTGGAATCTAGACAGACAAGATACTCATCCACATTCAACCAGGAAGTAAAGAGGATGGGCAGGAAAGAAGCTTTGCCCCTTATTTCTTGTCTAATGCTCTTTGCCCTGTGGCTCATGATCTCCCAGAAGGCACTATGCTAGAGCTTGCAGAATGGGTGAATTTTAATTCTTTGTATAGAATACAGTGGACTATTTTACCACATATATTGTACAAGGTTATTTGTAGATATTGAAGGATGAAGTGAGTAGACCATGAAAAATGAGAAAAATTATAAAGGACCTGAAAATAAAACTTCTACTTCATTGGAAAGGCACCTCCATTATTTGGCTTTCAGCACATTTAATTCTTTATTTTAAGAGTGTGTGTCAGTGCAAAATGATCTCAAAATGCATTTTTTTTCATGCTGCAGATGGAATGCTGCTTTTTAAAGTGCTGGCTACAAATTAATCAACATTATGTAAAATAAATTGTGGGAGGTGGTCAAAGAGAAGCAGAAATAATATTTCCTGAATGGTTGCCCTTAGTATCTTCACAGAAATGACATCTCATATAAGGTTAGCATGAGGAGCACAGTTACAGAATAAATTATAAACAAGATTAAATGAAACAGTGGTGAAGAAAAATAGAGGGCTTATGACACAATAGAGAGAAAAATGTTGGATGAAAAGTGAAAAATTATAAATCGTGGCACATAAAAATTGCAATTTAGGACAAGGAAACTATTTGAATATAGAGAAACAAGATTGGAAGGTGCATGGAGAAATAAGTACCAGGCAAGGACAGAAGAGGGCTATGTAACTGACAAGTGTCAGTCCGACTTTCTTCTGGAAGAAGTTGGTCCCTCCAGGACCTGATACTGTGCTAAAGTGGCCACAGCCAGAGCCGTGTGACAGCTCTTATTTCCATCATCCCGCTACCATCTTCCAAGGCTTTTTAAATGCATGTCTAAAAGAATATTTTCTCTTTTGAGATACAAAGAGAGTTCAAACTCTGTAAATGTTAAAAATCTTGTTTGTACCATGTCAGTCTTTAGAGTATGATCTAGATTAAGGCCCAATTGCTAGAATATAGATGTGTGATCTGAATGAGGGAAGTATCAATCTTAGTACTACCATTGGCTTTATCTATATGATTAGCTTTGAAACTAGCTCCTTAAGGGGAGCCTGGGTGGCTCAGTCATTTGAGCATTTTACTCTAGATTTTAGCTCATGTCATAATCTCACAGTTCATTAGATCGAGCCCTGCATTGGGCTCTGCGTCGACCGCACAGAAAGTGCTTAGGATTCTTCTCTCTCTCTCTCCCTGCCCCCATCTTTCCCCCTCTTCTCTCCCCCTCTCTCTCCTCCCCCCTCTCTCTCCCCCGCTCTCTCTCCCTCTCTCTCTCTCCTCCTCCCTCTCTCTGTCCCCCACCCCAGCTTGTGCTCTATCTCTCCCTCTCAAAATAAATAAGTAAATAAACATTAAAAAAGTGAAAAAGAAAATAGCTCCTTGATAGGTCCCTGAAAGACAGGGGGAAAGAAGGAAGCCTTTCCACCTTAGAACTGGCAGTCCTTGGTTCTAGGTGATCACAAAGACTCCAAAGATGTTGTCATCATCCCCTTGTAAATAAGGAACAAGATGTTCTCCAAAACCTGAGAATATGTTCCACAGAGCCCTTTCAGATTCTGAGCCCTAATTACCAGTCACTTTGCCCTTTATGGGGATCTAGATATAGTGGAAGGGTATCAAGTCCAGGAGATAGATGATATGAGCTATTTTTATCTGCGGCTGAAAAATTCTGATTCTAAGGAGCTCCTTGATTTCACATTGACAGAGCACAAAATGATCTGTGCATGCAGTGCAAATAGAGAATACAGTATTAGTGCAAATTTACAAACACTTATCACTTTAAAATGGTTCTCAAACTTAGCTGTACATCAGAATCCTCTGGAAAGTTTGTTAAAACATTACTGGGCCCCACCTCCAAAATGTCTTAATCAGCAGGTCAAAGGTAAGGCCTGAAAATGTGTGTTTCTAACATATCCCAAGGTGACGTTGATGCTGCTGGTCCAGGACCACCCTTGAGAGCCACCCCTCAATATCATACAGTAATGAGTGGCAATGCCAATACTGAAGCAGGGGTAACCTCCCAGCCAGCACAGAGTTCACTCCATGGCAGTATGCCCCTTCCCCCCATATGCTACATGGTCTGTGCATTCATCAGTCTGTGTGTTTATTCGTTCCAGAATTTCCTAGTTTGGATTAATTAAGCTATTACTCAACAAGACAGAGAGGAGGTCCTGTGACCTCTAGCCAATTCTATCTGCCTGATTTTCAGCATTAAAATCTTCAAGACACCTACATATACACACTATTTAAACTGGCCAAGCTCTGCAAGTGAATTACTTTTAAACTGCCTGACCCATGGGGTCAGATAAGTTCAAAGGTGCAGAGTGATAGAGTATGGTCTACCCCTTTCAGTACTTGTGATCTACCTGCTATAACCTATACTCTGGAACATCTGAAAAGCAAATGGTCCTCACCCACGGTCATTTCCATGATCTACCCTGAGTGTGATTCAACCCCATCTGCCCTGTTACTCTGTTCTCATATCTTTTATAGTTTAGCTCCCTTTAATCTCTGTTCTTTTGCCCTCGTATATGCTCATTCGTCTTATATATCACCTATGCAAAAAGTGGTTTATTAATTTTTTTTTGAGTTAACTTCCTTTTCAAATAAGATTTTGATATTTACCTTCTGGAGCCACCCACTCCCGTGTAGGCAACAAGACTAACAATAGACAGGGTGCTGCTGGCCACCAACCTGTCACACCTGTCCTCCTGTAGATGGATTCAGGTTATACAGAGGAGGGTCAGAGATAAATAGCATATTGTGCCTACAGACAAGACACTAGAGCTGAAAGACAAGACTCCTCTGAAGCAGATAACACTCCATCACTTTCACTGTTGTTACCATACTGAAATCAGACAGAATACCCAAGTAAATCTAAATTTTTGAAGCCACTCTGTATTTACCCCTTGCAGGAAGCTTTCTGAAGCAGCACAGTCCCAAAATCTCCCATTTGAATTCCTGATAACGACTGTAATAGCTGTGGAAGGTTGAGTTCTTGCCAAGCCCTGGGTGAAGCATTTGACTTGTATTATGTCATTTAAGAACTGCAATGCCTTTATCAGAGAAGTACTGTTTTTTTCACATTTCACATGTGAGGAAATTAAGACTTAGATGTTAAGTAACCTGTCCAAAATTACATTCCTAATCAGGGTCACAGCTAGTAGTTCAGCCCCATCAGTTGGATGCCAGATATCACACACTTGCTGGTGTGATTTCTGCTTTCCTATGGTACAGACAGCCAATCACACAGCACTTTCACAGTTTTTGTTTGGCAGATTTGAGATGAATATCTTAGGAGCAAATGTACCTCGATTCAACACAGACATGTGGTGCACCAATGGAGTTTCCAGCCAGCTGTGTGCAAGGATCCATTGTAATGGGGAGGTGGGAAAAGGAAACCATTAAACTTGGTCCCTACCTAGGGAAAATGTATATATGCAAATATGCTGTGAGAATAGGATGGAAGAACATATGGCTAAGAGGCCAAATGTGTGAAATGCAAACTGCAAAATTTGTATTTTAGCTAAAACCGAGAACTAAAAAAAGAGGCTAAGTAGGCTAAATAGTATAAAGGCATATCTTCCAAAACCATTGGCAGAGCTGCCCTCAGCCCAAATGGTGACAGACTGGCTGCCTAATGTCCTAGGGACTTAGGCATGTATCTGTTGCACTGGGGGTATTTACAATGCCCTCCCATTTTAATATTTATTTAGAAGTTAATTACTGTCACTGTCAGCTCTTTTATCTCAACAACATTTCAGAGAAATGTATTCAGGCATTATGTGACTTGTAAGTAAGATTAACAAGAAAGTTCAGAGAAGTGTAATAATCAAGGGATTTGGCTGTTAATAAAGAACTTAATGAAAAACAAATGAGTTAACACCATATTGAATTTGAATTTGGTTAAAGCAAATTCTAGAATCACATACAGTACACTTTCTTAAGCATAAGTCATTGTACACCTAGAATTGAAATTAACGACCAATGACCACATTCATGTGCAAATGGCCAATGAGAATACCAACTTTGAGGATTATTTTAGACTCAAAAGCCAGGGCTTTGCCTGTATTATTTAAATCTTTAAATAAACACAAATGAGCTTTCAGGTGGGTTTCATTGGATGTATTATCTGCATTACGCCCTCATGCACACATACACATACAGACACGCAGACGTACTACTGATGAGTTGATAGAGTGTATTACTCCTGCTCTACAGATGGCTAAAGGGATTAAGCAAATATCGTTGCTGCAGCATGAGGCTGAGCCTTTGTATTCATTTATAAAGTTAGGGAAGTCACTGAAGAGAAAGAAAAATCATGCAACTGGAATGGAGAAGAAAAGCTCCAATTATAGTTCCAGAATTGGCTGCCACCTTTAGTGTTAACAGAGTGTGCACGTTTCTCAGAAGTGACACCTGCATTGTCTATTGGGAAACATTTAATCCCTGAAGTTGTATTAAGGAGGCTGGTGAGCATACAAGTGAATAGAAATGATGTCAGCTCTTTCTCTGATAGAAGAAATTGCACTAATTTAAATAGGGGCATATCAGAGGGTTCTCTGGACCCCTCTTAATTTGATTTCTGTTGCAATGTACCACTGTGCCCCTGCAGAATACCTGGAAATTACGTAAACATGTGACTATGTGAACGTAGGTATCATCCTGATGTTCCCCTGCCCTTTTTATACGCCTCTATCCAGGATTTGATTAGCTTGTGTCTCTTCTAGAAGGGAGGCATTTTGCTTTATTTAACATAGTATGGCCAGTGACCAAAGTGTGCTATATGCATCTGGTGGGCACCTGGGGAATGTTTGTGGGGCCGTATACTTAGAAAAACACCTCTTTTTCTCAGGGTCACATCCAACAGCTTCCCCTATGATAGACCACAGCTGAGAGCTGGAGATGTCATACAAAGTCCTCCCAAACAGTTAGAATGGAGGCGAAGATGACACAGTGATTGAAATCTGTGCTTCATCTGAAATAAATTCTCTTCTGCCTTCACATAATATCCAAACTCCTGTCTTTATTTTTGTCCCCAATAAGTGTAGCAGTGCCTGGAACATAGTTAGTGGGCAATAGATGAATGTTGCACAGGAAAGCATTTGATATATGTTGAGAGAATTCAGTTGGAAAATGTTGACTGTGCTTAATGTTTGGGCACTTAACATAAGTTCTGGTAATATGACAAAGCCTCTCACGGTAGTGCTTATTCTCTTGTGATAAAAAAAAAGTGTGTGTGTGTGTGTGTGTGTGTGTGTGTGTATGTGTGTGTGTATTGATGACTTCCAGGTGGCATCATTTTCTTGTCCTGATCAGGAGAAGACCTGGGTTGTTCAGCCTGCTGCTGAGTTTGCTATGAGAGTGTAAAGTCAAGACAGATGCAGATGCTAACAGGATGCTGACACCTTTTCAGATAACTGGCTTCATCTGTCTGCCTGTTTATGGGGAGGACTGATTATCAGCCATGTGCAAATGCAGGGGAACCGATCTGATCTCTGTGCTGTTTTACACCATAGGCAGAGCCACCTCTCTATCCCACATTCACTCAGAAAGGCAGGAAATATAATTAAGCTTTCATGCATATTCCTGCAGTACCCTGCATAGTCATTCAGTCATTAGAAGGAAAAAAAATGAGTCAGTGTCAGCAATGCTTTGCTTGTTTGAAGACACTACCTAAGACTTCAGAGCTCTGAGAGGCAGAAGAGGGGATGCAAGCAATGTGAGGCAGGGGTGTGGACAGTGGGTTTGTCAGGGAAGCAAGAGGGAAGCTGAAGGTAACTGTGGGCAGTTAGTCTGCAATACACACAAAGTGGATTTAGTCAGTTAAACAGAAACCAAAGAGTTTTTTAACAAAAAAAATATTAACTTCAACATTGAACTGCTTAAAAGATTACAAAGTCCTGAGGCACCTTGGTGGCTCAGTCGGTCAAATGTCCAACTCTTGATTTTGGCTCAGGTCATGATCTTGCAGTTTGTGAGGTCAGGTCCCGCATTGGGCTCTGTGCTGGTATTGCAGAGCCTGATATGGATATTCTCTCTCTCTCTCTCTCTCTCTCTCTCTCTCTCTCTCTCTCTCTCTGCCCCTCCTTTGCACATGTGTTCTCTATAAATAAATAAATAAATAAATAAATAAATACATACATACATACATACATACATACATACATACATAAAATTGATTTAAAAAAATGATTGCAAAGTCCTTGGCTGTGGTCAGTATTGCTAGGGGATGGGACTTGCCAGTTAGCTGGACATGGAGTGGCATGGGACTTCATTGAGACCATCTGTAGAAGCTGTTCATACAAAGAAATGCTATTGTACCAATGATCATAAGACCTGATTTGGGTTCTAGGTTTGTTAATTATTGTGTGAACTTAAGCAAATAATGTAACCACTAGAACATCAGTTTCCTCATCCATGAAATGCAGGTGCTAATACCTAATCATAGTGTCATTGTGTGGATCAAATAAAACAACATATTATATTTAAAGAAACCCATAAACTGTGGTTGGTTTTATCAACGCTTTGTTGTCATTCCCAGAATGAGCTCCATGAAACATTAGTTATACCAAATATAAGTATATAGAGAAATACATTTAGAGAGCACTACATACTAGATCCTTTTTCTTGATGGTTATAGTGCATGCTAGAATTTTAAGGGCTCTGAAGAGGCCTGAGTTTAAAGCTATAACAAAAAATAACAATACCAAAAAACACCTGTGTGGTTAACCCAGCATTTTCCAAATGTATTTGACAATGGACCCTGTGTGTCTTACATTTTATTCTTACTAATATATCTAATTAGTCACTAATTGTGACTCATATGTCACAGAAATACGTCACAAATTATATTTTGAGAAAAGTCAACTTCGTCCAAATTCTTTAGTTTCCAGGCCTCTAAAGTCCCTAAATCAATCTTTATCCTATACAAGTGTCCCCTGCTATCTGAAAGTAGAACTTTCCTGTGAAATCTTCCACAAGCCATAATGGCAAGAAGCAGAGAAGCAATTACTAATAGTTTATATGGAAAATTTTTTGAATGTTCCCAAGCCCAAAAAACAACCTTTCTTAGGCTTTTCTGATATCTTAGGACACATCTTGCTAACAGAGTCACAAAAGGAATTGAGATAAAACACACATGCTCACGGACACAGTTCAAGGCCTTGGCAGTGTGAAGCTGAGATGATGACTGAGTGTGGTTCCAGAGGAAGGAGCCCGGCAGTGCCACTCTCATTGCCCACGCTACGAGCTGCCTCTGTGCAGCTTGCCACAAGACAAATGCTGAACCTTATTTTCGCTTTTAGCCTTTTTTTTTTGTAAAAGTGAAAAGCATCTTTGAAATTCTTTCATTAGCAAAAACAGGTACCTGTGTTCGGTCATTCATAAAAGCAAAGTGGTGTCACGACAACTTTCAGGTTACAGCACTTACCCGAGGGCACTGGGTATCATACTGCACTGGATGACAAAATATAACTGCATCTCAAATTTGGCTTCACAGTGCATTCAGCTAGGGTGCTTTAAAAATTATTGATGCTTGGGTCCCATCCCTAGAGATTATCAAATAATTGGTATATTGGTATACATTGTGGCCTTGGAACACTGTTTGAAACATGATAGGTAATTCCAAAAAGCGGCCAAGTTTAAGAACTAGCAAAAAAAAAAAATCCCAGGGCTATTATTTATTTCTAACACTGTAGACATGTTTTTCATTCATATTTGAGAGTAAGCCTACAGTCTTTCTCACAAAGCTCATGGGTATGGTAAATATTCACTGATTATGAACAGTATCATTCAGTCTTTAATTCACTTAATAATTATAGTCCGGTCACAAAGGCAATAGCCATATTCAACAGGTTTTGTTGAACCTTTACTTCTGGCTACTGCAGTTCTCAAAGCTCTCTTGTTTCTCTGAACTACTGCTCATCTGATTGTCTTTTACCATGCAGAACAGCATATGCAGTTCTGCCCAGTTAATTACTTTTTTGTATGTGTCTAACTCACTCTTCCCTCCACCTAAGCTGAAACCATGCTCTCCTAAACTCAGACACCAGCTATGAAGTGTTAAGGCAGAGACGGCATCACATAAGAAAGAACAAGACCTTTGGAGTAAGACAGACATGAATGCAAATACTGATTCTACCTCTCGTCAATCATGTGGTCTTAGACATTTTCTCTAATTTCTCTAAGCTCAGTTTCTTTAGCTATAAAATAGTGCTGATAATACTGACCTGGAAGAGCTGTTATGAAGAGTCAATGGGATAAGGCCCTCAAAGTTCATACACAAAGGGCATAACACAGGAGAGAGAAACAAAGGAAGCTCCTATTACTATCTATGTCGACCATTTTGAGGTTCAGTTGTTTGCACCCGCATGTGTAACAAGGAGAAATGCTGACTCCAGATGGAAACCTTGAAAAATTCTTGTCTCCAGGCATAGGGAAAAGACTTCTGGCATTTATGCAAAGTGACTTTCCCTAAATTCATTATTTTCCTGCTATAAAAAAACAAAAGACAGAATTTAGAGGAAAAACTAATGTGGTCACATTAATACATGAATATGGAGAGGGTATATAAAACAATTCTGGATAAGTAATGTCCTTAAATAGGAATAAAGCTGATGGAATTTTATTTCTGTTGGATTTGAAGGTATTCCCAGCAAATACCATCAGAGGCCAAGAGAGAGAAAACATGAAAAAGATTGGATCTCCATATAACAAACACATTATTATTATCCATCTAATGAAAACTATAAAGAAACCAACTTTAATGACTCAGGGAGGCCCCAGAGCTTGTGGGGACCTGCATGTGGTTATAGTGTGGCCTCAGAGGTTCAAGACTGCTGTACATCTGTGCTAAACCCAAGAACATGGTCATTTGGCATTTATACAGCATCAGTCATTACCTTCTCTTCTATCAGTAGCCCATCAACATCATCAAACATGCTCCATTTCTGGTTTTGTTGGGCCTTGTTGACTCATTCCTAAACTATCTATACGGCACTTGCTCCCTAGAATGGAACCAAAGTTGGGTGTATAGCAGTGGCCTTATTGCCTCAGCTTCACCTGTTCTCCATGTGGCCACACAAAGTTCAGAGCAAAGATTATTGTGGAGAGAAGGAGAATGATAAAGGAAGGCAGGCAATCACTAATCTCTGGTCACAGGTGTGGGGTGGCATGCCTGAATCTTTAATTGCCTGATGAGTTAGTCTCTGATTTCCTGAGGTCTTTAAAGTGGAGTGTTAATGCTTTTTTTTAGCACAGTGATGGCAAATATTTAACACTCAATAATATTAGCTTTATTCTATGATGATGATGATGATGATGATGATGATGATGATGATGAAGAAACAAAGGGAGGGAGATATAATACCTAGTGATATGAAAAGGTCTAGTAAGATAAATGTCCAAAGGTCATTGGCTTTAGCAATATGGATATCATGGTAACCTGACAAGAACATTTCTGGCAAAGTACATTGAGTAGTAAATGGAAGGGAGGAAACTGGAAAGTAGAAAGTGGTTTTAATAAATCAGCATGAAAAGGAGCTGCAAGAGATTAGGTTGAAGCCAGAGAGGGAACACCAAGTCAATAAAATCATTTTTAAAAATGTTTTCTCCCCTAGGATAGGGAACGTGTGGTAATGCTGAAATATGCATAATTCCCAGCTAACCTGCACCTCCCCTACTTCCTGGTCTTGTCTGCTTGAGGTCTCTGTGACATTCATGGCTTTCCTGGTATGTAGGTACCTTCCAAAAGCAAGACCTTCTAGGACAATTGGATATTTTTGTTTATATTGCTAGTCCACAGGAAAGATGTAAGAAAGGAACAGAATGATGATTTTCCCCCCTCTATTCTTTACCCACAGTTGTGACCTCAAGCTGAATTATCAGCAGCCTTTTTTTAAGTTATGACTCATTTACTTGTCTGTCTGGGAACCCAGAAGGAGTGGGTAGATCATTCCGCAGAGGCCTGATGGCCTGAGCCTGAAGAAAGCCCCAGAGCTGCTCATAGGGCAGCTGTTTGAAGGTGTCTGCCTAAGAGGCATTGAGTTCCCTTCCCTGGAGAATGACAACTTTGTAGTCTTCCACTAGAATCAGCCGTTCTGGAGGTTGCACGGTCTTTGTTTGAAGAGTTCAGTCTTCTTAAAAAGATTTTTAAGAGCTTTAGAAGCTTGGGTAAAAAGCACTATGCTATCAAACCATTTCTACTTTGTTTCTGTTGTACTTTTTGTCTGTTCTTGAAGGAGTAGTGCAAATGAATAGCTGGTCAGTAAAAATCAGTCTTTGGTCATCTCTACTTCTGAAGTCCCTTAAATGCATTCATATCATGGTTTTCCTTAGTGTTCATTTCCTCAAACTCTTTCTTAAGTGTGTTAGTGATTCTTTTTCCTTCTTGCTGGTCACATTTGCCTGTTTTCTTATTGACAAAAGAGCTGTTTAGAGCAACCGAGAAGTTGGGCTTAAGATCGTATATGAATCCTTGTATTCTAAGATTATAGAATCTAGATGGTTGACACAACTAGAAGTGCCTATTATATAAATGATGTATCTCTGTTTTGAGAAAATAACATAACCAAGACTTTGGAAACTTCACAGATATTGATTAAAAATGAACTCTATGGACAATTTATTTATTTTTAAATTCAGATGATGTATTCTTTTATTTTTCTTTAATTTTTTAATGTTTATTTATTTTTGAGAGAGAGACAGAGCATGAGGGGGGAAGGAAAGAGAGGGGGACAGAATCTGAAGCAGGCTCCAGGCTCGAGCTGTCAGCACAGAGCCCAACATGAGGCTTAAACCCACAGACTGAAGATCATGACCTGAGCCAAAGTCTAATGCTTAACCAATGGAGCCACCCAGTTGCCACCAGATGATGTGTTCTTTTACACCCTCTAGCTCTCTGTTGGCTTTAGGATGAATCCTAAACCCTCTGGCATAGCAAAAAAGTGTCTAACAACCAAGTCCTAACATACTTTTCTATCATCATCATTTGAGGTTGTCTGAATCTGTGTTCTAAGGTACAGTCATACGTATTTTCTTTGAATTTGCAAATGCTGTTTCCCCTGACTAGATGTCCCTCGTTCCATAACTAAGTCTAATTGGAAATTATTTCTGATAATTTTATATATAATTCAAATATTAACTCTTTTGTAAAATTTCTGGCAAATTCCTACAGATATCTCATTTATATATACCTGTACCACAATTTTATTACATTAATTTTAATTGGCTGGTTTCACTTACTGTGGGCATCTTATATTAATATCTGATTCCAAGTGTATAGCTGAGTTTCTTGTAAATAGTAGTTAATAAATGAAGTCTTTACCTTATTTATTGCTTACCCAAAGTAAATTATATTATATCCAAATTTGCATACCTTATTTAAAATATTATAGTCACCAATTAATCCTTGACCAGCTAGTAGTGTCTGACATCTTCCCAAAAGAACAATCATGTCCTTAATTTAGGTCTTTGATTTCTGTTAGAGAGTACCCATTGCCTTCAGAGAAATCAGAATGTGAATGGGTTAGCTTTCAGTTTCTTGGCAGTCTAGATGATCCAAAATGAAAATTTGGGGGAAAAAACAACTTAGTGCTTATCTGTATCATCTTATTCTTGCTAAATACGGGAAGAATCAAGGAATGGGTAAGTAGCTGGTCCAAAGCCAAGCAGTGATCTGGAATCCTTACAGGACTAGAATGTAGGTCTCCTGATTAACATTTCTAGGATTACTGAAAATAAAATTAGATTAAAATATTTGAGTCCTATTTTTGGTTATGCCATCAATAAACTGGGCGATTTAAAGCAAGGCTCTGTATTCTGGGTTTTGGACGCTTTCTCTGCAAAATGAGTAAAACCACACCTGTAATATAAAAATGTGGTGGAGATTAAATGTGATAAAGGAGAGGCAAAGAATACTGTGTGAACCACATCACAATATATATTATAATTGTTATTACAAAATTAATCCCAGTTAATGGTTTTGTGGAAAATAAAGAACCCTGTAGGTCACAGCTCTGATTCTCACTGGATTTGCTGCCTCTATAATGGGAGGAGTCTCTCATGGAGTAACCATTGGCAGCTTGTCAGGAATATGCCTTTATGTCCCTCCCATTATACAATGCACCAATCAAAGGAGAGGTATATGAATGACTGGATTTCAGGTATTTGGGAGAGAAGAGAATGAGAGGTCTGGGGTGCAGTGGTGGAGTGCTTTTCAGGGAGCTCATTATTCACAATGGTCTCATATCATCTTAGTAAGCAGTTGCCCTTTCTGGTGTATATCTCCACAAGGCTATGCCTCTCATGCCCAACCAAACATTCTCTCTAACCACCAGGACTGCTGACCCTTTCCTTTAGCCTCTCTGTAGCTGATACATACTTGTATAAAGATGGCAATAAGGGTAGGACACAGGTAGCTTCATAGCTTTCTGTGTTCTGTAGTGAGGGTGGCGGGGTAGGATACTTTGTAGAGGAGAATTTAATATGTGCCCATGCACAAAACCTAGTTTTTAAATCTGTTTAACTCATGCTTCTTCTACCTCTTCATGTTGAGAATATTATATATTATGTTGATATCTGTATCAATATATATATAGTATATACTCTCTATTATCTACCTACCTACCTACCTATCATCTCTATCCATATATTCACAATAAGAATAGAGGGAAGATATTCTTCTACATGGGCAGCATTGTATTTGCATTGGAAAGCACTATGCAAAGCTGGCCAACTCCTCTGCACCCTACAGACTGTTGTCTTTAATCCCCTCTTGTCCAGATTGCAAGTATTGCCAAATGTATATATGGTGTGTGTGTGTGTGTGTGTGTGTGTGTGTGTGTGTGTGTGTGTGTATTAGGTAACACTTCCAAAGACACTGTCTGATGGAAAGAGACATTGCCTGGTGAATACCCTGTTATCTTGTTAATGAGATGCCCAAAGCTCAGATTAACCCCCTAAGACTTTAAAGATTGCCTCAGTAGGCTTTTCTGAAAATCAGAGCATTAAAACCACTAGCTACCCTTTAGCCACCCATATTGAAATTTGGATAAAAAAGTGATCCCATTCTCTTGTCCTGTTCTATTTCCCCTTGTGGCTCTATTATCACCAAGGGACACCCAGATTTATCCGCCTTAATAGTATATTTCATTGTTTTCCATAGGGCTAGAGATAAATGGATTTATAAAGAGAAATGGAATTGGATTTTTCTCCTTCTTCTGATAACTTAGTAGGAATTCCAAAATTATTACTTGGGAGATTTTCCTCACTGTGACTAGATTATTGTCTGTGCTACGTTTTAATTTATTTTGCCTATATCAACATACATATATATATAAATATATATATATGTATGTATGTAAGTAAACTATTTAAAGATATATTGTTTTTACTGTCTCTGGATATTAAAAAAAAGGGGTTAACAAGTTTCTGTTAATTAAATGTGTGTGCTAGAGGGAGCAAGATACTTGTGGGTCATTCTTTTGGTTGTTGATCTTGTGATAAGTAAGCTGTGCCCTGTAGTACCTCATGTCTGATTCACTATTGCTCTGGACCTTTAAGTGTTAGTTATAATGGTTTTTAAAATTATTATATGTGACTTTTCCATGCCTGGTTCCTTGGACACTATAAACCACTGCTAAGCTTGTGTTCATGAAGATATCACAGCTCCTATTTGTTTCCTGATGATAAGATGCATACTTCATACAGAAGTATAAAGAGCTGACTGATACAGTTTTCCAATCTGCTGGGTTTTTTGGAAGAGGCTATAGAATGAGGAAATAGAGGGACTGGAAAATTATAAGTGACAGGGCGGGAAAAGAATGGCCAGAAATGGGGATGAGGACACCCTACAAAAGCCAAAGAGAGGTTGGCATTTTAGATTCTGCTAAGATAACTGGGCATGTAAGGGCAGAGAATTGGCTGGAAAGCTAGCTGGCATGCTAAAGTATGCTCCCACAAAATTACCTTCTTGATAATGAATCTTAACCGACTTCCCTCAACTTTGTATGTGTGTGTGTGTGTGTGTTTCATGACTTATTAAACAGATTAGCTACATTGATTTTTACTTTGAGATTTCCAGGCAATCACACAATACTTGAATTTTTCAATCATGTTGCTACATTATATGTTAATAAAAGCCAATAGCAAACATTTAAAAAGTTTTCCTAGATTAGGGCCCTTCCAAGAATCAATAATCTCATTGACACGGTTCAAAAAGCTATCAATTCTATGAGGACCACTAATGGCTGAAGAAAGCATGCATGTAAACACCACCAGAAAAATCAATGTTCTCTCTAAGTCATCGATAATTCTTGATGGCAATTGGAATTATAAAAATGTAACATGTGTTTCACACTTTAAGCATTTGAGAAGGATCCATATCAAGCTATCTGGTATCCTGGTGTTCAGGACAAGGGTTAGGTCTTGTTGATCTAATAACTTATGCATGGACAATACTTTATGGATTCTAAGATTACACATCACTCATATGACAGCCAGAACAACCCTGTGAAGTGGAGAAGAAGGTACTGTCACCTCATTGCTGTGAGACTTCACTCAAGCCTCAGAACAAAAGAAGTTGCACATTGGCCAAGACACTTAGAGAAAAACTAGGAGTAAAGCTCCTCCAATTTTTATGCTTTTGTCCTTGGTGGTGATGGGTGCCCACACTACTGCAACTGGGCATGCAATAATTATTTATTATTTGCCAATTTTCAATAGGCTACAAGTAAGCAATTTCAAGGGAAACCTGAAAAGTGGGAAAGGATCCAGAAGGGTCAAATACATAATGTATCTCACCTACGTTTGGAGAATTAACATAAAAAAATACTCACTGAAGGATAAGAACTGCATTTTCTCATGTCTTTCTGGTGTCTCGTTAGTCACTGGAGTATCTCTACCTTTTCAAGTGGGCAGTATTTGGCATTTCTTCCCATACATTCCCTCTGTCGTTAGTGAGATAGCCAGCTACTAGCCCCAGCACTGCCTCTATTAACAACAAAGAAATCTTTTATCCTCTAACAGTGTAACTTCTCTGTAGCTGATCCTGTCTTTGGTTGAATATTTTTACAATTGAATTTTTGTTAAAATAAAAATAAATGTTTACAAATGAAATGAAGCCTCACCCTCAAAGAAACAGAAGTGATAGGAGAAAGAAGTGATTCTGGGAACTCCTCAATGTAATAATGAATTCAACATTCTTCAATCAAATTTAAAATTTAATTATAGGTAATTGTTCTTTTTTTAATGAAGTACTTCTGACATAATGCTCCATTATTATATAATTAGATAATTAACTCCATTAATCACCTTACAACTTATTTTTCTCTGTTTTCTTTAAATATTTATATACTATGCCCATTTTTATAGCCAAAAAGCTCACCATAATCAAGAGTGTGAGTCAGGGTAAGCAATAAAGGAGCTTGGTGAAGGACAGCCACTGCTATTTCCCCATGTACCTCTCATGCTTCCTGATTTATCAAAACTTAAAAGGTTTGCAAAGTACCTTTTAAGTTCTCAAACCTATGACTGTAAACATTTCATCTACCATCTGCTGACCACCTAATATGTGTCATTCATGCACGTCTCTAGTCCTGGACTCAAAGGAAAGGGATCGCAAGAGATACTAAGGCATAACCTTTGACCTAAAAGAGCTCCTAATTTATTGACAGAGAACCCATGAGGGATGCCAATGGCTCCTTCTCTTAAGAAGTTCACAGTGTATAATAGGAATTCAAATGTAAAATCTGTCTCAGATAGGAGAAACAGATTTAGGGCCCCAATAATGGCAGGAGAGTTTTTCTGGCTGCATCCAATCTTCTGGTGACCTTGATCTGGTTATGCTTTACATATTGAGTTAACTCTGCATTACACATGGGTTGTTACAGGTCTATGGTAGACAGCTCATGTCCTTGCCTACATTTTTGGTTCATATACTAGCACGGCATGATACTCATTTTTCTTATTTGTATGTAACCAAAAAATTATATTTAAACTGCACTTACCTTGCCCAGGGACAGTTATCTAACATGGCTCTTCAGCCTTCCATTGTATAATCTTAGGCAGGTTATTTAACCTTGTTATGTCTCAGTTTCCTCACCCATAAAATAAGATAGTCATAGATGAGTGAGAATTTTAGAGATATTAATATTATATTCATAAGTAAATATAAATCATTCAGAGTAATTCCTAGAACACAGTAAAAATGCAAAATAATAGTTATTATTTCTATTCTATTTTTTATTAGCATTAGCTAGAGATGCAATAAAAACAGACTCCATCAATATCTTCTTTCCTATCCCAAACTCACATCTGAATATTCTTGAATGATTTTCATGGGAGTGATTCAGGGGGTTGTGTGTATTATTAACCTTCTTGTTTTTAAGAGGCGAGAAAGGACATTTGAACGGACTGTTGTCTTAAAGTATCTTCTCCATTATTTTGATTGTCTTAATGGTTATTACCCATGGGTATTGCACTAGTAAACACTCTCATGACTAAAGCAGTCTTGCAAAAAGTAATAAAAGAAGAAAAGGAAAATGAAAAGGATGAGCAAGAAGATAGAAAGGCAACCTTTTCTTATTGGTAACTTACTGGAACTTTATTATTTAACTGCTTCAAATCTACTCACATGTGGTTACCCTGGATTCTGTACATCTGATTTGCTGTCATTGTAGAGAACTCTTCAAACTTTGGTAAGTCACCTGAAACCTAAGTATTGAGAATCTCTTATGGAGGAGCTGTCTGCTTTGTGAGAAAGTTCCTGAAGAAAGTTTTTAGAAATCTCACCGTTAGCTGGGAAATCAAATGATTAAATATTGTAGTAACAAATATTGTCTCTTGGAACTGTCCCAGAATTTTTCTCTTTTCCATAAGTAATAAGAAAGAAGAGAAACCATCATACTCTAAAAGGAATATTATAATGAATGACCTACTGGATTGCACCGTGGGCTTCATGTTAAGTGTCCATTACATGCTGAACTGACCACACAATTCATGAAAGCATGGTAAAGGCAGGTTCACAGGGCAAAGTGAAGTTGCCCTCAGGTTGGCCCTCTCCTCACACCAGTGGGAACTGCTGTTTGCACAAGAAAATACAGCCCATTAGAAATGAGAGGGAGAACTGGATATTTCACTGGGATACTGGGAAAGTTGGGGCAGGAATTGACCCAGCGATTGTTATTTATCTTGTCTCTAAAAATTCTGGTTCATATATTCTTCCTTTGCTCCAAGCATCTAGCTCACTGGTGATGCTGAGCAAAGACTGTTAATTTGTTCATTGGTCATGGGTGGAAACTAAAGTGACAGGTGCTGAAATTAAATGATGCGTATGTAAAAAGAGCTCTTGAAGGTTCTACATTTTCATTATATGATTTAATCCTCACAGCAGTTCTCTAAGGGCAGTAGCATCAGTCCCAAATTGTAGATGAGAAGACTGAGGCTCAGACCAGCTAAATAAATTTTCCAAAATCAAAACCATGTTTCTATCTCAGCTGTATCTTTGCACATTCCCGGGGGGGGGGGGGGGGGGGGGCGGGTAGGAGCAGGGAAACAGGTTTATGGTACAAAATAATGATGCCTTTTGCCTCTTTATTATTTCTTTCCCTGTTAATCACTAATGTTAGAGTCCTGTATCTTTTGCATAGAATTATTCATTAAGGTAGCAGAAGTTTTTGAAGGTTTATAAAGAAATTAACAATGGCTGCAATCTGACTTAAGAATAAAAAGGCTAAGGGGTGCCTGGGTGGCTCAGTAGGTTGAGCTTCTGACTTCGCCCCAGGTCATGATCTCGTGGTTCCTGAGTTCGGGCCCTGCGTTGGGCTCTGTGCTGAGGTCTCAGAGCCTGGAGCCTGCTTCGGATTCTGTGTGTGTCTCTCTCTCTCTGCCCCTCCCCCACACGCACTCTGTCTGTCTCTACCTCTCAAAAATAAAGACAACTAGTAAAAAAATGTTTTTAAAAAGAATAAAAAGGCTAAGAAAATACCCAAAGACAAAAATATACAAATAGTATTCTGGAAGTATTCTTCTAGCAAATAGCTTAACCAAAAATGAATCCACCTTTAAATCCAGCTGCTGGGGATACCAAATTATATTCAGTTAACTGCATGGATACCAACAGATGCCCAAGCGCTTAAGTTGTGCTATTTTTACATTGCATAATGACCCCAGGGACTTCTTGGGGGATGGGGAAAATGGGAGTGGATACTGATTAAAAGCAAGCATTTATAACTCATCAGATGACTGGTAGTAGAAACTGAGACCTCCCTTTCACAGGCATTTATAATCTAACCTGATATGGGAGACACTCAGGGCTCAGAAAAAAAAAATATCTGAACCTCAGTTTCACAGCCTGTAAAATAGGAAAGGAGGGAATAGCAAAAGCAGAGAAGGTATATGACAGTCACATGTTGGAGCTCAGCAGCTCCAAGTTCTCTTCCTTTCCCTCCTATTCTCATCCCTGTCTCTTGGTTGAGGTGTGTTTGCAAGGCATCGCTGACTGTGAAGGTTGCTCTGTCAAATAGTCCTTTTTCTCTTTCTGCTTCATGAAAGAGTGAAACAAGACCTTTTAAATCCCCAACTCCTACCAATGTCAAAAAGCACTTTTCACAAATGGGTAGAGCTTCAGGTACAGGGAAGGCCCAATGGGCCAGAATCATTCAGTAGAACGCTGTAGGGAGGGGGCTGGGGAGTCATGAGTTTATCTAATAAGGAAGTCTAAATGTCTGATGGTACTGTCCTGGCCAAGTCAAATGAGAGCCTGAGAGCCAGACTGAAGGTGGAGGTCCACTGAAGGTGGACCCTTATATCATACCAGTTAGTTGATGAGCAGGGAAAGTTGGTGATGGCAAAGGCCATTTTCTCTGCATGGAATGGATTCAAAGGCACAGAAAGTACCAGGTCAAAAGTGAAAAGTGGTGCTTGTTCATTCCTCTGGCAGAAGTAGTTTCATAAGGGAGGAGGAGTTACAGCTTGCAAGAACTGAAAAGAGAAAAGATTCTGAAGACATATCAGCCAGCCCCAGCCCCAGCCCCAGTAAAAGGGCAGCTGACCTAGACTCCCATGAGTTACAAAAAGTTTCAGGCTGATGGGATAACTTAACTCTAATGGGAAAAATAAAAAAGTGTTTCCTCTAGTTCTGGCAGCCCAGCAAGGAAAAAGAGGTATTAGCAGAAGTCTGAGCCTTCGGGGGTCTGGCCCACATCCCAGCCATATCCTGAGAAAATGGCAGGACTTCCAAAAATTCTTGTGGCAGGCATTCGCATTTCCTGTCCTAAATGGTTAGGCCATCTGGAATGTCTATTACGGAAGCATTAAACTTACGGAACTGTCCTCACGGGCTCTCAAAACCACTTCAAGTATTCTACAGAATAAAAATAAGTTGAATAAACACAAACTATACAGATTACCAATTTTTCTGGAAGACAAGGCACAAATGTACTGGAGTCATATGGAATTATCAAAATATAAAAACTAAGAACTTTAAAAGTGCATTTCATTGAGTGATTGTGGAGTAAATTTAAGATACAGACCTGAGTCTAAGGTCAGGACATTTTGGCCATGGTCTTCTAGAGTTCTTACAGTTACTGACTTATGTATGTTAATGTTCTCCACAGGCAGGACAACCTCAAGCTCCCAGAAGCAGCCAAAGTGCTTTGACAATGGAGAGGCATATATATATCATCTGTCTATACACAAGGCCACATTATTCTTCTTTAGATGTCACTGCCATTTCACAATGTACATAAAAAGGAACTGACAAGTAAACATATGTAATAGGAAATCTAGTCATATTGTAAACATGCCCATACAGAATATAGTAGTTTTCTGTGTCTGTACAACAAATTACCACAAACTCAGTGACTTTAAATAATACCATTCACTATCTCCAAATTACATAAGCCAGAAGTCCAAGCAGTCCTGAGTTCTCTGCTTTTAAGGTACCAGAAGACCAAAATGACAGTGTCTTCTAGACTGGCCTCTAACCTGGAGGCTCTGAAGCATCCAGTCTCAGGCTCATTCTGGCTGCTGGAAGAATTCAGTTCTGTGGGGTTGTAGAACTGAGATACCCATTCTTCTTGGCTGTCAGCTGAGGCGCCTCTCAGCTCCTTAAGACCACCTGCATTCCTTCTCATGTGGTCTTCTCTGTCTTCAAACCAGGAAGGCCCATGACTCCTTCTCACCCTGAGAATCTCTCCTGATTTTTCCTTCTGCCTGCAGTCTGAGAAAACATCTCTATTTTTAAGGTGCTCTCATTATATTACTCCCACCTGGATAATCTCACTGTTGCCATATATGGGACATATTCACAGGATTAATGCTAGGGGGCAAAGATCATGGAGATCATATTAAAATTCTGCTTACCACACATAGCTTGTGACTCATTCTAGAGATAGAAACAACTCTGTGCTTTCCTGCCACCAGATGATGACTCTGGTTAAGCAGAACACCAGGGAAGATGCTGAGTGTATTTTTGTGCGGAATGGACAGTCACAGGTAATGTGATTCACAGTGTTAGTTGTGGTTGTTACATTTCATATGGCTGCTGCTTGGTAACCTTTAAAATGATCTCCAGCATATGTTCTACCTATCTGATATAGTTTCTCCCCGTCTTGACTTCCAACCTTACCCTATGACCTTTCGTAGAAGTCTCAGCCCTGAAGCTTGAAGAAACCTCACTTTCCTCTGGCCGCACTGCTCTTCTGAATACAGTTAGTGCTGTTGATGTTGCTCTGTCCACATTGATCTCCCTATATAAACCTTTTCTGCCCCAATCTAGTCTGAGTGCCTCAAGGGCAGTTAGAGTACCTGAGGGGATCGTACTCACCTGTGAATCCCCTGGTACATCCTGCCTGAAACCTGACCCAGAACAGGTGCTCAATGAAGAATTGTAAGATTTAGATAGGTAGTGTCATTACCCTGTACTGTGTTATGTATAGGCAGTAAATTATATGCCCAACAGCTTTGCATGCTGTTATGTTAGCAAAACAGATTAAGGTTTTAAGTCCCACAATAGCCAATCAATATATATTGCAACACAGAATCCATACACTTCTAAATGAGTTTGTACAGTTCAGTTACCTTCTTTCCCCATTCAGGTAATACAATTCTCATATTTAATTTGTTGGCTGATATGTGAGCTCTCAGAAGCCAGGGGATTATCTTCTTTGCTCCTGCAAATGATATCAGAATTAGCTACAGTGAATATGTCAATGCCAGGTAACCATGATTTGGGGAGTAGGCAGAAATGGTCAGTAAAGTAGCTCTTCCCCACTCAGGTTATTACAAAGTCAAATCATCAACCCATATCAATGTCATTTCAACCCAATGAACATAGGAAGCTCAGGGCCACCTATTAAAATGTGATGTGGATGTCTAATAGGTATAGCCAGATCTATGATGAAGGACTGGATAGGGAAGGTACTTACAAGGGTTCACTGCTAGATAGCACTCATGTGTGCAGACGCTTTCACTCAGAATATGGCCTTCAACTGCTGCCCATAAAGCATAAGGAGCATGCTTCATTGGGGCAGCTCTGAGGAAATCCCTGATTGCAGGTACTGAGTGTCTCCAGTGACATGCACTTAAATGTTGTCCTGAGGCTAACACAGACTAGGGACTTTTACTGAATAAAATGTGATTGGACAACCGCCAATTAAAAGAAGGAGTGGGGGGAAAACTATTGTGACTTTGAATCATAAATGATCTGCCTTTGGAGGATCCCTGAGACAGACTAGCCAGACCCTCAAATGACCTGCCTCTTTGCATTTCCAATAGATTAAACAATGGATAGATGTCCCAGGAATCAGGGACAGTGGCCAGATTTGGACACTGAAAAAGATTAAACTCTGCTCTCAATGGCATCTCTAGTACCTCAGCGAGGTCACTGAGGGCAATGTAGTAATTTAACACTCTATATTGGTGCCTTCTATACACTGGTTAAGCATTAAAATATGCTAGGCTACAACTGTAAAGAAAATAGATGAGCTGTATATAAACTGATGCTATAGGTAAAACAAGAAAATGAAGATGGCTATGAAGGTGATGCATTTATTATAGGTTAACATATATTCTATTCTAATAATAATCCCTGGCTTTATGCTTAAAATGTTATATATTAAATAAATCTTCTTCTTAGTACTTCAGCATAAGCCCCTTTACATAGGGCTCAAAAATTGTTCAAAATACATTGCAAGTATGTTTTCCAATTAATAAGTACATCATTGAAGTAGTTCTAAATAGACCAAACTTTATAATATTTTGGTAGAAGTGTTCTGTTTTTTGTTTTTTTTTTTCTTTTTTCCCCCAGGGAGCCCTCTTGTGGGTAACAAGCATATTACTGAAACATAGATTATCAGTGAGTTGGTTGGAATTGGGTTGGGAAGAATGCTTCATGTTTCATTCATGATAAGCCTGAAATATGTATGCATTTTTCTGCCCCTACATTGTTTCTCCATTTTTAGGTTCCCAAATTTAATTTTAGACTTCCAAGCTTTCAGAGAACTTACAGGTCATCTGGCCTGGTAGCTCCCAAACTGACTGATCATCATTATTATCTAGGGAACATTTTAAAAGTACATATCCTTGGGTTTTACTGAAAGATATTCTGGGTTGGTTAAGTCTGGGAAGGGGCTAGCAATCACTAGTGTTTTAAATATGCCATGGTGATTCTGATTATGAATCAAACTTAACACTGAAACTGTCCAACTCCCCTTCTGATTATATTTGCTGCAAGACAAGGGATATTTATCCTTAAAGTTACTTATTCTCTTGCCAACTCAGCTGTGAATCTGACAGGGATAGTGCCCTGTGTGACTTCCTGTCCCCCAAGAACCTAGTGTTATGATGAGTAGATAACAAATGTTTATTAAAATGAGTTAGGTAATTCTATTCTACTAATCAATATTGTTAATAGTATTAAAATCATAGTCCCAATGGATTTGTACTTTAGAAGCCCTTAAACAAAGATTTCAGTATAAAATCTAAACATGATCAATCAGTACAATGACATTACAGAATCTAGGAGCATTCAAACAAATACCATGCATATTTGTAGTCCTTATGTTGAATAGTGAGAATAAAGTTGATATTTGTTTTCCCTCACTGATATTTTAAAAGAATATGCCATTATATTCCAGTTAAAGTTAATAAAGTTTTTCAGCTCTTCTCACCATTCAGTGTAATGTACTTGTATAACTGCAGTAATGGAAAAAGACAATCATGGATACTCTCATTTATATGCACAATTTTGAATTCCAAGAAAATAAGAAGCCAGTTACCATGCATTTACCTTTACAAATGCTGAGATGAGGCAAGATTGGATATAAGCAATCGGATCTGACGATAATATATTCCATTTGCAATTGTTAGAGATTTATGCAAGATAGCAGGTAACACCTTCCTTTTGAATTTCAAATGCTGTATAACCTTTTGAAGATAACAAGGGATATTCATCCGAAATAATGGTAGGAAATTTATAACGGAGACCACATAATTAGTTGTTATTTTTTGCAAGTACCATATACTCTGATAAGAACATGGCCAGGAAAAAACTATATACCCCTTAGTCAAAAGTCAGCACCTCGCCTCCCCTCCCCTCTGCTCTTCTCTCCTCCCCTGCCTTTCCTTCCAATCCCTTTCTCTCCCCTCACCTCCCCTCCCCTCCCCTCTCCTCTCCTATGACTTTAACAGCTTGGTACATAGGGTACCCAATCATTTAGAGGAACATAAATTAAATGGAGAAGAGCATTCTGAAATGCTTATGAGCTCTATTGGATTCTCAGATTTATCTCTAATGTGTGTCCTTATCAAATTAGAAAATTGTATGGATCTGGGTTAAATTCTTCAACATGATAGGTATCCATCAGTACCAAGCTTAGCAATTCAATATTAGAAAAAAGAAACATTAATTTAATTATCTTAGAGTGACCATTGTTTACGTGATATTTTCCAGCAGAATTCAACACCTCAACTTCAGTTTCAGAGTAAAGCTGCTCCAAAGCAGCTTACTCCAATAGGTATAACTTGACAAGAGTTCCCCTAGAACCATGGCCTGGCAATTCTGTTCATCTAGGCTAGTATTTTAAGCTGGTATTTCCAGATATGACCATTAACTCCCTGTGTGGTTGAGGCTCATGAAGAGTAAACTACTACATTGACTCTTCCCATATTTCTAGAAAGTTCTCCAATGAGCAACAGCTACGACTAAGTGATTGTATTCATCTCTGCCATTTCCACCTTAGTCTTGTGTTCAGAGAGAGACAGCGAGAGGGAGAGAGAGAGAGAGCGAGAGAGAGAGAGAGAGAGAGCGAGCATCTTCTACTTCATTTCACCAGGCTCTTAATCTTGGCGAAATGAGGTAGAATGACTCTCCTTTTGCTCCCTAGAAGACCTTTTCAACTCCAAGTGCTGAACCGTAGTTTTGAAGGCAGTTCTTTTGTACCAGACCTTTGGTGCAATTTCAGAGGAAACTTCTTGAGTATTTCTCTGTCACCTTTCTTCCACTGGTATACAGCCAGAGAAAACATTTTCCTAAACATAATGCCAGCTGAATAGTGATTTACTTCTCTTTACATTCACCCAGTGACTTCTTATCTAGATCCTGCTCTCTCAAATATTAAGTGAGGGATGTCTTCCTCCCTTCCTACAAAACACAACACAACACAACAAAACACCCTCCTTCTTTGAGGAGACAAAAAATACAATATGTTAATAGTAATAAAAGTTCTCATAACAGCAGCAAAAAATACACTGGACAATAAAGTCTATGGGAATTCACCATACGAAATGGTTACACGTTACATGTTCCAGAATAGCTGAGGAGATGTGAGTGGGAACTTGGAAGATCAGTAAATTTCAATAGTAGAAAGAAGAGGGGAAGCATCTGAATATCTTTTGTCTGTGGAAAACATTGCCCTCTCAGGCATGAGGACATTAAATCTGGATGCCACTCTGTAAAGGAGACTGATCCCTGGGCTGCTCAATATTTTCATGTACATAGTTGTTGGCTGGGTATACTCAGTCTTATGTCTGTCCTTAAATTAGGACTTAAATGTCAACATTAAGACGACAAAGCTTTAGTTGAAAATGGTTGAGCACATACAACTGAATGTGGATTATATATTGTTTGCCAAACACATGACTTGGGAGCATATAGACACTTTCAGATTACAAGTGATATCCAGAAATACTGCACTGTGATTTTTTGTATTAACTATAATACTAATGTTGTGTAATGGCATGATTTTTTTTAAGTTGGTTTATTTATATTTAGAGGGAGACAGAGATAGAGGGATAGAGACAGACAACACATGTGTGAGTGCGCATGAGTTAGTGAGGGACAGAGAAAGAGAGGAGAAAGAGAAAGAATCCCAAGCAGGCTCCCTGCTGTTAATGCAGAGTCTGGCATGGGAGATCCATCTCAAGGTATGTGAGATCACAACCTGAGCCTAGATAAAGAGTCAGACATACGCTTAACCAACTGAGCCACCCAGGCGCCCCTGTAATGGAATGATTTAGATCTGAATTTTGCTCCTGTTTCCTAGTCCTGATTCTATGCTTCTCTATTTGGAAGATCACCTCTTTTTAGGGGAGTTCTTCTTTTCTTTCTTTTCCTTCTCCTTCCCACCCCCTTCTTTTTTGTTACAGAGCATTGGTACTATAAAACTCAGTGTTTAAAATAAAGACCCTTTTGGTTTCCACAAGAGATCCCACTGACAATCTTCAATTCTGACTATTTCTGATATTATTTGCTATTGTGTATAAGAGAGAAAATTCAGTTAAGGCCTCACGCTTCCAGGGCAAACACTGTGCTAATGCCCTCTACAAATTGCTTGTACACGGGTTTCTACAAAATGTTTTCTGTTTCAATAGTAGGAAAGATATTGAAAAACTTCCTGGCTTTAGGTAGAACAAAAAAATCTTTTATTCTGAGTACCCAGGGGAAGGTTTGTTTTTCTCTCTGTAATAACTGGGCTCTTAAAGTTTGCAAGGACGAAATACTCCCAGGTTACATTAGTAAGTGGATTATTGCATGGATACCAAGGAAGAGTTGATATAAAGTGTATCTCCTCAGTAAAAAAAAAAAAAAAAACAAAAACAAACAAACAAAAAAAACAACCATTCATTTAAGGTATTGTATGATACTGAGTTCTTTATTGTGAGTCACTTAACAGCCACACCTTCAAAGAGAGAGGATCTTTATAGATCATTCTTCAGTATGTATCACCCCACTGAACAGAAGTTTTCACCAGAATTCTTTTTTGTATTAATTCAAGAACCTATTATGTGCCTGACACTGCTCTAGGTTCTGAGGTTTCATTGTTTTTTTGAACAATACCCTGCCTTCTTTGAGGTTACATTGTCGTAGTCTTTCATTTAAGAAAAACTTGGCCTTTTTTTTGTAGCGAGTCCAAACACAACTGACTTTGGCTCAAGCAGTAATAACCAGAACAGCACAACTGGTTCCATTTGACCCAAGAGGCAGTTGCCACTTCAATGTTACACAGACAAGTTTTCCAAGAGATTTTTTTTTATTTTATTTTTTATTGGAGGGTATTTTAGCTTTATGAACTCTACGAGCATTGCTCAAGGGACACATTATACTTTGGAACTCTTTTCTCTGTGGTCTTTCCTGCACTCACTCTTAAATGACCCTCTGAGAGGACCAGGAAGTAAGTCTTATTCTTTTCTGGAAAAAATAATACTGTTGTTTCCTATATATTTTATCCCCATGTTTGTATTAGTCACAAATATCAGGTAACCTAAAAATAAATGGAAAGATACAAAAGAAGTTATGTCTTAATTATGAAAAACACGACTCACATAGTTTTACTGAAAATAAAATAATAAGTCTGACACACAGACACATCTCTTCACAGCTTAGAAAATAAATTTATATGCATTTAATTTCACCTCATAATAGTTCTGCGAGACTGACTGTGGAAGCATTACTATTCCCATTTTACAGATGAATAAACAAGGCCCCATATTGTGAAAACAGGAGAGTTAGAATTCAAACTGTACTTGTCTGGCTAGAAGCCCAGTTCTATTTCCCAGTTACATTCTGCCACCCCTACAACTGCTAATTTGATTCAGCAAATATTTATTAAACGCATGATTGAGTTTTATTTCCCCCATGCTTGCTACTTGATTGACTAGTGGTTGGAACTCATTGGTGTAAGTAGCAGATTCTACCAGGCAGCTTTCATAAAGGAAAGGGGCATTTTCGTGCATGATTTTAAGTGATGATGTTTACACAACAGGCTTGTCAACATACTCTATATTCAGAGATAAGTACCCCATAATAAATTTACACCCTGAGTTATTTGAACAAATCATTTGATTAGTACAGATATAATTTCCATCCTTAGAACAACTAGAAGTGGCTTAGGTGAAACGACTCAGGAGCCTGGAGGTAATATGAACATAGGGTGTGTCTGAAATCTCTACCCTTCACCTCCCCTCTGTCCTCTCAGATCCCAGAATTCTGTTGGTTTCATCTGGCTCACTCACCTTTCTGATCATGTAAAGCATGTATTATGAGGCATTCATTTTGCTTTTTTATCACATTGTGCTTTTATGATTTACGAATGCATAGTCTATCTTCTGCATAGCATGACTGGGGTAAAAAGTGTTTTCCTACTTCTCAAGTAACCCCTTAGCTTGTAGCCCAGGAGTTGTGCTCACTACATTTTGGAGAATAAAATTAAAACATCACCAAGCAAGAGAAATGCCCATTATGGACGTAATATAAAAATGCCAAAATCCTAGTTCTCAATTCACTTCTCTCTGCCACTGGAGTCTACTAATTTGGCTGATTAGATTCTAAACATGTGCACCCATGTTTCTAAGGAAAAAAAACATGGAAAGAATTTGTAGTCCTTTTAAAGAAAACATTCTACTTATTGATTCACTAAAATACTCCTTTTCCCAGAACACTTTCCCATGTTTGTTCTAAGGGAAAAACGTGGTACAAAGTCTTCAGGCAGAAATTAAAGA
The DNA here is from genome assembly GCF_018350175.1 of Felis catus. NCBI lineage: Eukaryota > Metazoa > Chordata > Mammalia > Carnivora > Felidae > Felis > Felis catus. The sequence goes on from NC_058370.1 coordinate 123,188,514, forward strand.
GAGAAATATGCTTCCACTGGGATCCATTGACTATACATTTGAATAATTCTGAAATGGAAAGAAAAGTGTTCATTATTATCCTAATTCTCAAGTGTTCTGTTTCTTCCCTTCAGGGTTATAATAGAAGCAGTTTCTTATGGGTCATGAAACGGTAGCCTGAGTCTCAGGAATAGGCTTCCACAGGGTCAAGGCTGAATGTCCTTGAAGTGGAACTAGAGAGATTTTACACTCAGCATCAAAAGAAAATCTGAGCAAGCCAATAGAGGTGGATATTGAATGAGCAATATCTATTGAGCATTTTTTGTGTGTTCAGGCACAGTCCCAATTGCTGCATATCCATTGTTTCATACAACCTACAAAAGCCCCTTGAAAATTGGTTATTGTGATCCTATTTTGCAACTGAAGAAAATACATTTTGATGATTCCAGTTATTGGGGCATGAATATGGTAGCTTATTATAAGTTGTCCTTCTACAAACCATCTTAACACAAATTCCCTGTCAGCCTGATTGAACTGAACAAGGTTTACACATCCCTCACTTCATTGTGTTATTTATGCTCAGAAGTGCTTTAACTCTAGCACAGTTGGAGTTCTTCATGCCTTATTGTGATGGAATATAGTCAGGCACAGAATGTGCTTGATTTTAGTCATTTTAAATTTTGATATAGTTTCTAACTCATAGAAAAGTTGCAAGAATAGTATGAGGAACTCATGTATAATCTTTACACAGATTCCCCATATTCTTTTTTTTTTTTAGTTTTTATTTAAATTCCAACTGGTTAACATACAGTGCAATGTTAGTTTCAGGTGTACAATGTAGTGATTCAACACTTCCATACAACATCTGTTGCTCATCCCTACAAGTGTGCTCCATAATCCTTGTCGACTATTATACCTATTACCCCATCCACCTCCCCTCTGGTATAAACATCAGTTTGCTCTCTATAGTTAAGAGTTTATTTCTTGGTTTGTCCCTTCACTCATTTGTTTTGTTTCTTAAATTCCACATATGAATGCAATCATATGGCATTTGTCTTTCTATGACTGATGTCCCTTAGTATAATACTCTATAGCTCTATCCATGCCGTTGCAAATGGGAAGATTTCATTCTTTTTTATGGCTAAGTAACATTCCATTTATATACATACACTCATATGCACACACACATATATGCACACAAATATGTGTGTATGTGTGTGTGCATATGTGTGTGTGTGTATATACATATATGTATATATACATATATATATACACACACACACACACGCACACATACATACATACCATATCTTCTTTTTTTTTTAATTTTTTTTTATTTTATATGAAATTTATTGACAAATTAGTTTCCATACAACACCCAGTGCTCATCCCAAAAGGTGCCCTCCTCAATACCCATCACCCACCCTCTCCTCCCTCCCACCCCCCATCAACCCTCAGTTTGTTCTCAGTTTTTAAGAGTCTCTTATGCTTTGGCTCTCTCCCACTCTAACCTCTTTTTTTTTTTTTCCTTCCCCTCCCCCATGGGTTCCTGTTAATTTCTCAGGGTCCACATAAGAGTGAAACCATATGGTATCTGTCTTTCTCTGTATGGCTTATTTCACTTAGCATCACACTCTCCAGTTCCATCCACGTTGCTACAAAAGGCCATATTTCATTTTTTCTCATTGCCACGTAATATTCCATTGTGTATATAAACCACAATTTCTTTATCCATTCATCAGTTGATGGACATTTAGGCTCTTTCCATAATTTGGCTATTGTTGAGAGTGCTGTTATGAACATTGGGGTACAAGTGGCCCTATGCATCAGTACTCCTGTATCCCTTGGATAAATTCCTAGCAGTGCTATTGCTGGGTCATAGGGTAGGTCTATTTTTAATTTTCTGAGGAACCTCCACACTGCTTTCCAGAGTGGCTGCACCAATTTGCATTCCCACCAACAGTGCAAGAGGGTTCCCGTTTCTCCACATCCTCTCCAGCATCTAGAGTCTCCTGATTTGTTCATTTTGGCCACTCTGACTGGCGTGAGGTGATACCTGAGTGTGGTTTTGATTTGTATTTCCCTGATAAGGAGCGACGCTGAACATCTTTTCATGTGCCTGTTGGCCATCCGGATGTCTTCTTTAGAGAAGTGTCTATTCATGTTTTCTGCCCATTTCTTCACTGGGTTATTTGTTTTTCGGGTGTGGAGTTTGGTGAGCTCTTTATAGATTTTGGATACTAGCCCTTTGTCCGATATGTCATTTGCGAATATCTTTTCCCATTCCGTTGGTTGCCTTTTAGTTTTGTTGGTTGTTTCCTTTGCTGTGCAGAAGCTTTTTATCTTCATAAGGTCCCAGTAATTCACTTTTGCTTTTAATTCCCTTGCCTTTGGGGATGTGTCGAGTAAGAGATTGCTACGGCTGAGGTCAGAGAGGTCTTTTCCTGCTTTCTCCTCTAAGGTTTTGATGGTTTCCTGTCTCACATTTAGGTCCTTTATCCATTTTGAGTTTATTTTTGTGAATGGTGTGAGAAAGTGGTCTAGTTTCAACCTTCTGCATGTTGCTGTCCAGTTCTCCCAGCACCATTTGTTAAAGAGGCTGTCTTTTTTCCATTGGATGTTCTTTCCTGCTTTGTCAAAGATGAGTTGGCCATACGTTTGTGGGTCTAGTTCTGGGGTTTCTATTCTATTCCATTGGTCTATGTGTCTGTTTCTGTGCCAATACCATGCTGTCTTGATGATGACAGCTTTGTAGTAGAGGCTAAAGTCTGGGATTGTGATGCCTCCTGCTTTGGTCTTCTTCTTCAAAATTCCTTTGGCTATTCGGGGCCTTTTGTGGTTCCATATGAATTTTAGGATTGCTTGTTCTAGTTTCGAGAAGAATGCTGGTGCAATTTTGATTGGGATTGCATTGAATGTGTAGATAGCTTTGGGTAGTATTGACATTTTGACAATATTTATTCTTCCAATCCATGAGCAGGGAATGTCTTTCCATTTCTTTTATATCTTCTTCAATTTCCTTCATAAGCTTTCTATAGTTTTCAGCATACAGATCCTTTACATCTTTGGTTAGATTTATTCCTAGGTATTTTATGCTTCTTGGTGCAATTGTGAATGGGATCAGTTTCTTTATTTGTCTTTCTGTTGCTTCATTGTTAGTGTATAAGAATGCAACTGATTTCTGTACATTGATATTGTATCCTGCAACTTTGCTGAATTCATGTATCAGTTCTAGTAGACTTTTGGTGGAGTCTATCGGATTTTCCATGTATAATATCATGTCATCTGCAAAAAGCGAAAGCTTGACTTCGTCTTTGCCAATTTTGATGCCTTTGATTTCCTTTTGTTGTCTGATTGCTGATGCTAGAACTTCCAGCACTATGTTAAACAGCAGCGGTGAGAGTGGGCATCCTTGTCGTGTTCCTGATCTCAGGGAAAAAGCTCTCAGTTTTTCCCCGTTGAGGATGATGTTAGCTGTGGGCTTTTCATAAATGGCTTTTATGATCTTTAAGTATGTTCCTTCTATCCCGACTTTCTCAAGGGTTTTTATTAAGAAAGGGTGCTGGATTTTGTCAAAGGCCTTTTCTGCATCGATTGACAGGATCATATGGTTCTTCTCTTTTTTTTTGTTAATGTGATGTATCACATTGATTGATTTGTGAATGTTGAACCAGCCCTGCATCCCAGGAATGAATCCCACTTGATCATGGTGAATAATTCTTTTTATATGCCGTTGAATGCGATTTGCTAGTATCTTATTGAGAATTTTTGCATCCATATTCATCAGGGATATTGGCCTGTAGTTCTCTTTTTTTACTGGGTCTCTGTCTGGTTTAGGAATCAAAGTAATACTGGCTTCATAGAATGAGTCTGGAAGTTTTCCTTCCCTTTCTATTTCTTGGAATAGCTTGAAAAGGATAGGTATTATCTCTGCTTTAAACGTCTGGTAGAACTCCCCTGGGAAGCCATCTGGTCCTGGACTCTTATTTGTTGGGAGATTTTTGATAACCGATTCAATTTCTTCACTGGTTATGGGTCTGTTCAAGCTTTCTCTTTCCTCCTGATTGAGTTTTGGAAGAGTGTGGGTGTTCAGGAATTTTTCCATTTCTTCCAGGTTGTCCAATTTGTTGGCATATAATTTTTCATAGTATTCCCTGATAATTGTTTGTATCTCTGAGGGATTGGTTGTAATAATTCCATTTTCATTCATGATTTTATCTATTTGGGTCATCTCCCTTTTCTTTTTGAGAAGCCTGGCTAGAGGTTTGTCAATTTTGTTTATTTTTTCAAAAAACCAACTCTTGGTTTCATTGATCTGCTCTACAGTTTTTTTAGATTCTATATTGTTTATTTCTGCTCTGATCTTTATTATTTCTCTTCTTCTGCTGGGTTTAGGCTGCCTTTGCTGTTCTGCTTCTAGTTCCTTTAGGTGTGCTGTTAGATTTTGTATTTGGGATTTTTCTTGTTTCTTGAGATAGGCCTGGATTGCAATGTATTTTCCTCTCAGGACTGCCTTCACTGCGTCCCAAAGCGTTTGGATTGTTGTATTTTCATTTTCGTTTGTTTCCATATATTTTTTAATTTCTTCTCTAATTGCCTGGTTGACCCACTCATTCGTTAGTAGGGTGTTCTTTAACCTCCATGCCTTTGGAGGTTTTCCAGACTTTTTCCTGTGGTTGATTTCAAGCTTCATAGCATTGTGGTCTGAAAGTGTGCATGGTATAATTTCAATTCTTGTAAACTTATGAAGGGCTGTTTTGTGACCCAGTATATGATCTATCTTGGAGAATGTTCCATGTGCACTGGAGAAAAAAGTATATTCTGTTGCTTTGGGATGCAGCGTTCTAAATATATCTGTCAAGTCCATCTGATCCAATGTATCATTCAGGGCCCTTGTTTCTTTATTGACCGTGTGTCTAGATGATCTATCCATTTCTGTAAGTGGGGTGTTAAAGTCCCCTGCAATTACCACATTCTTATCAATAAGGTTGCTTATGTTTATGAGTAATTGTTTTATATATTTGGGGGCTCCGGTATTCGGCGCATAGACATTTATAATTGTTAGCTCTTCCTGATGGATGGACCCTGTAACTATTATATAATGTCCTTCTTCATCTCTTGTTACAGCCTTTAATTTAAAGTCTAGTTTGTCTGATATAAGTATGGCTACTCCAGCTTTCTTTTGGCTTCCAGTCGCATGATAAATAGTTCTCCATCCCCTCACTCTCAATCTAAAGGTGTCCTCAGGTCTAAAATGAGTCTCTTGTAGACAGCAAATAGATGGGTCTTGTTTTTTTATCCATTCTGATACCCTATGTCTTTTGGTTGGTGCATTTAATCCATTTACATTCAGTGTTATTATAGAAAGATACGGGTTGAGAGTCATTGTGATGTCTGTATGTTTTATGCTTGTAGTGATGTCTCTGGGACTTTGTCTCACAGGGTCCCCCTTAGGATCTCTTGTAGGGCTGGTTTAGTGGTGACAAATTCCTTCAGTTTTTGTTTGTTTGGGAAAACCTTTATCTCTCCTTCTATTCTAAATGACAGACTTGCTGGGTAAAGGATTCTCGGCTGCATATTTTTTCTGTCTAGCACCCTGAAAATCTCGTGCCAATTCTTTCTGGCCTGCCAGGTTTCAAAAGAGAGATCAGTCACGAGTCTTATAGGTCTCCCTTTATATGTGAGGGCACGTTTACCCCTTGCTGCTTTCAGAATTTTCTCTTTATCCTTGTATTTTGCCAGTTTCACTATGATATGTCGTGCAGAAGATCGATTCAAGTTACGTCTGAAGGGGGTTCTCTGTGCCTCTTGGATTTCAATGCCTTTTTCCTTCCCCAGTTCAGGGAAGTTCTCTGCTATTATTTCTTCAAGTACCCCTTCAGCACCTTTCCCTCTCTCTTCCTCCTCTGGGATACCAATTATGCGTATATTATTTCTTTTTAGTGTATCGCTTAGTTCTCTAATTTTCCCCTCATACTCCTGGATTTTTTTATCTCTCTTTTTCTCAGCTTCCTCTTTTTCCATAACTTTATCCTCTAGTTCACCTATTCTCTCCTCTGCCTCTTCAAGCCGAGCTGTGGTGGTTTCCATTTTGTTATGCATTTCGTTTAAAGCGTTTTTCAGCTCCTCGTGACTGTTCCTTAGTCCCTTGATCTCTGTAGCAAGAGATTCTCTGCTGTCCTCTATACTGTTTTCAAGCCCAGCGATTAATTTTATGACTATTATTCTAAATTCACTTTCTGTTATATTATTTAAATCCTTTTTGATCAGCTCATTAGCTGTTGTTATTTCCTGGAGATTCTTCTGAGGGGAGTTCTTCCGCTTGGTCATTTTGGATAGTCCCTGGCGTGGTGAGGACCTGCAGGGCCCTTCCCCTGTGTTGTGGTGTATAACTGGAGTTGGTGGGCGGGGCCGCAGTCAGACCTGATGTCTGCCCCCAGCCCATCGCTGGGGCCACAGTCAGACTGGTGTGTGCCTTCTCTTCCCCTCTCCTAGGGGCGGGATTCACTGTGGGGTGGTGTGGCCCATCTGGGCTACTTGCACACTGCCAGGCTTGTGATGCTGGGGATCTGGCGTATTAGCTGGGGTGGGTAGGCAAGGTGCACGGGGGCAGGAGGGGCAGGCTTAGATCGCTTCTCCTTAGGTGATCCTCTTCAGGAGGGGCCCTGTGGCAGCGGGAGGGAGTCAGATCTGCTGCCGGAGGTTTGGCTCTGCAGAAGCACAGAGCTGGGTGCTTGCGCGGAGCAAGCAAGTTCCCTGGCAGGAACTGGTTCCCTTTGGGATTTTGGCTGGGGGATGGGCGGGGGAGATGGCGCCGGCGAGCGCCTTTGTTCCCCACCAAACTGAGCTCTGTCGTCAGGGGGCTCAGCAGCTCTCCCTCCCTTTGTCCTCCAGCCTTCCCGCTTTCCGAGCAGAGCTGTTAACTTATGACCTCCCAGACGCTAAGTCGCGCTTATTGTGGGAACACAGTCCGTCAGGCCCCTCCGCTTTTGCCAGCCAGACTCGGGGGCTCTGCTTGGCCGGCGAGCCGCCCCTGTGCCCCGGCTCCCTCCCGCCAGTCCGTGGAGCGCACACCGCCTCGCAGCCCTTCCTACCCTCTTCCGTGGGCCTCTCGTCTGCGTTTGGTTCCGGCGACTCCGTTCTGCTAATCCTCTGGCGGTTTTCTGGGTTATTTAGGCAGGTGTAGGTGGAATCTAAGTGATCAGCAGGACGCGCGGTGAGCCCAGTGTCCTCCTAAGCCGCCATCTTGCCGCTTCTCCCATACCATATCTTCTTTATCCATTCATCGATTACTGGACACTTAGGCTGATCCTAAAACTTGGCTACTTTTAAATGATGTTGCTATGAAAATCTGGGTGCATGTGTCCCTTTGAGTCAGTATTTTTATCCTTTGGCTAAGTACCTAGTCGTGCAATTGCTGGATCTCAGGGTGGTTCTATTTTTAACTTTTTGAGGAACCACAATACTGTTTTCCACAGTGGCTGTGCCAGTTTGCATTCACATGAACAGTGCAAGAGTGTTTCACTTTGAACACATCCTCGCCAAAGCATGTTGTTTCTTGTGTTGTTGATTTTAGCCATTCTGACAGGTGTGAGGTGATATCTCATTGTAGTTTTGATTTGCATTTCTTTTTTAAAATTTTATTTATTTTTTTTGAAATTTACATCCAAATTAGTTAGCATATAGTGCAACAATGATTTCAGGGGTAGATTCCTTAGTGTCCCTTACCCATTTAGCCCATCCCCCCTCCCATAACCCTCAGTTTGTTCTCCATATTTATGAGTCTCTTTTGTTTTGCCCCCTCCCTGTTTTTATATTATTTTTGTTTCCCTTCCCTTATGTTCATCTGTTTTGTCTCTTAAAGTCCTCATATGAGTGAAGTCATATGATTTTTGTCTTTCTCGGACTAATTTCACTTAGCATAATACCCTCAAGTTCCATCCACATAGTTGCAAATGGCAAGATTTCAATCTTTTTGATTGCTGAGTAATACTCCATTGTATATATATACACCACATCTTCTTTATCCATTCATCCATAGATAGACATTTGGGCTCTTTTCATACTTTGGCTATTGTTGATAGTGCTACTATAAACATGGGGGTGATGTGTCCCTTCAAAACAGCACACCTGTATCCCTTAGATAAATGCCTAGTAGTGCAATTGGTGGGTTGTAGGGTAGTTCTATTTTTAGTTTTTTGAGGAACCTCCATACTGTTTTCCAGAGTGGCTGCACCAGCTTGCATTCCCACCAAAAACACAAAAGAGATCCTCTTTCTCTGCATCCTCGCCAACATCTTTTGTTGCCTGAGTTGTTAATGTTAGCCATTCTGACAGGTGTAAGGTGGCATCTCATTGTGGTTTTGATTTGTGTTACCCTGATGATGAGTGATGTTGAGCATTTTTTCATGTGTCGGTTGGCCATCTGGATGTCTTCTTTGGAGAAGTGTCTATTCATGTCTTTTGCCCATTTCTTCACTGGATTATTTGTTTTTTGGGCGTTGAGTTTGATAAGTTCTTTGTAGATTTTGGATACTAACCTTTTGTCTGATATGTCATTTGCCAATATCTTCTCCCATTCTGTCAGTTGCCTTTTAGTTTTGCTGATTGTTTCGCTGTGCAGAGCTTTTTATTTTGATGAGGTCCCAGTAGTTCATTTTTGCTTTTGTTTTCTTTGCCTCCGGAGATGTGTTGAGTAAGAAGTTGCTGCAACCAAGATCAAAGAGGTTTTTTCCTGCTCTCTCCTTGAGGATTTTGATGGCTTCCTGTCTTACATTTAGGTATTTCATCCATTTTGAGTTTATTTTTGTGTGTGGTGTAAGAAAGTGGTCCAGGTTCATTCTTCTGCATGTCGCTGTCCAGTTTTCCCAGCACCACTTGCTGAAGAGACTGTCTTTATTCCATTGGTTATTCTTTCCTGCTTTGTCAGTGATTAGTTGGCCATTCATTTGTGGGTCCATTTCTGGATTCTCTATTCTATTCCATTGGTCTATGTGTCTGTTTTTGTGCATTTTCATGTGTCTGTTGGCCATCCATATGTCTTCTTTGCAAAAATGTTTAGTCGTGTTTTCTGCTCATTTATTAAATTGGGTTATTCATTTTTGAGGTATATTATAAATTCTTTATAAATTCTCAGGGATTCTTATATCATGATAAAGGGATACTAACCCTTTAACAGATATGTCACTTGCAAATATCTCCTCCCATTCAGTACGCTGTCTTTTTGTTTCACTGTTTCCTTTGCTGGGCAGAAGGTTTTTCTTTTCATGAAGTCCTACTGGTTTATTTGTGCTTTTGTTTTCCTTGCCTCGGGAGTCAGATCTAATAAGAAGTTGCTAATACTGATGTCAAAGAGGTTACTGCTTATATCCTCTTCTAGGATTTTGATGGTTTCAGGTCTCACATTTAGGTCTAATCCCTTTTGAATTTATTTTTGTGTATGGTATAAGAAAGGGGTCCAGTTTTATTCTTTTGCATATTGCTGTCCAATTTTCCCAGCACCATTTGTTGAAGACACTGTGCTTTTCCCATTGGATATTCTTTCCTGCTTTGTCAAAGATTAATTGACCATATAATTGTGAGTTTGTTCTGGATTTTCTGTTCCACTAATCTATGTGTCTATTTTTGTGTCAGTACCATACTGCTTGGATCACTACAGCTTTGTATATAATTTGAAGTCCAGAATTGTGAGGCCTCCAGCTTTGCTTTGCTTTTTCAGGGTTGCTTTGGCTATTTGGGGTCTTTTGCAGTCCCATGTAAATTTTAGGATTTATTGTTCTAGTTTTGTGAAAAATGTTGTTGACATTATGATGGGGGCTGCATTAAATGTAATTTGTTTGGGTAGTATAGACATTTTAATAATATTTGTTCTTGTAATCCATGAGCATGGAGTATCTGTCCATTTCTTTTTGTCATCTTCGGTTTCTTTCATCAGTGTTTTATAGTTCTAAGTATCCATGTTTCACCTCTTCAGTTAGATTTAATCCTTGGTATTTTACTGCTTTGGGTACAATCTTAAATGGGATTGGTTCCTTAATTTCTTTTTCTGTTGCTTCATTATTGGTGTATAGAAATGCAAGATATTTCTGTATGTTGATTTTGTATACTGTGATTTTACTGATTTCATTATCAGTTTTAGCAATATTTTGGTGGAGTCTTTTGTGTTTTCTACATATACTGTCAGGTCATCTGCAAAAGTGAGTGTTTTACTTCTTCCTTACCAGTTTGGGTGCTTTTTATTTCTTTTTGTTGTCTGATTGCTGAGTCTAAGACTTCTAGTACTATGTTAAATAGCAGTGGTGAGAATGGACATCCCTGTCTTGTTCCTGACCTTGAGGAAAAAACTCTAATTTTTTCCCCCACTGAGGATATTAGCTGTGGGTTTTTTGTATATGGCCTTTATTATGTTATCTTACCTCTAAACCTACGTTGTTGAAGGTTTTTATTATGAATAGATGTTATACTTTTTCAAATGGTTTTCTTCATCAATTGAAATGATCATATGTTTTGCATTCTTTCATTAATTTGGCGTATCATGTTGATTGGCTTGTGAATACTAAACCATGCTTACAACCCAGGAATAAATCCCACCTGATTGTAGTGAATGACTTCTTTTTAATGTATTCTTAGATTTGGTTTCTAGTATTTTATTGAGAATTTGTGCATCCATGTTAATCAGGGATATTGGAGTATAGTTCTGTTTTGTAGTGGAGTCTTTATCTGGTTTTGGTATCAGGATAATACTGACCTCATAGAATGACTTTGGAAGATTTCCTTCTTTTACTATTTTTTGATCTAGTTTGAGAAGAATAGGTATTAATTCTTTAAATGTTTGGTAGAATTTTCCTGTAAAGCCATTTGGCCATGGACTTTTGTTTGCTGGGAGTTTTTGATTATTGATTCAATTTTTTGCTGGTTATAAGTCTGTTCAAGTTTTTTATTTCTTATTGTTTCAGTTTTGGTAGTTTATATGTTTGTAGAAATTTATCCATTTTGTCCAGGTTGATCCACTTGTTGGCATGCAGTTTTTCATAATATTATTCTTATAATTGTTTATATTTCTGTGCTGTTTGTTATTTCTCCTCTACCATGTGTGATCTTATTTATTTGAATCCTTTCTCTTTTTGATAAGTCTGGCTAAAGGTTTTTTGTTTTTATTACTGTTTTCAAAGAACCAACTCTCGGTTTCATTGATCTGTTCTATTGTTTGTTTGTTTTTTAGTTTCTGTATCATTTATTTCTGCTCTCATCTTTATGATTTCCTTACTTCTGCTGGTTTAGTCTTCTTTTGTTGTTCTTTTAATAGCTCCTTTAGATGTAAGGGTAAGTTGTTTATCCGAAATTGTTCTTGATTCTTGAGATAGGCCTATATTGCTATATATGTCCCTCTTAGGACCACTTTTTTCTTCATCCCAAAGGTTTTGGACCATCGTGTTTTCATTTTCTTTTTATTTTTTTTCTTTTGTATATGTTTATTCATTTTTGAGATAGAATGGGAGAGAAGTTGGGGGGGGGGCAAAGTATCCAAAGTGGGCTCTGCGATGACAGCAGCCAGCCCAATGTGGGGCTCAAACTCACTAACCATGAGATCACAACCTGTGCTGAAGTCAGATGCTCAAATGACTAAGTCACCCAGGCACCCCTGTGTTTTCATTTTCTTTGGTTTCCATGTATTTTTTAAATTTCTTCTTTGATTTCCTGGTTGACCCATTCATTGTTTTGTAGCATGTTGTTTAATCTCCATGTATTTGGTGAAGTCCAGATTTTTTCTTGTAGTTTCTAGCATTTTCTTCTAGTTTCACAGCATTAAGGTAAGAAAAGATGCATGGTATTTCAACCTTTTGTATTTGTTGAGGCCTTTTTGTGACCTAATATGTGATCTACTCTGGAGAATGCTCCATGTGTACTTGAAAAGAATGTGTATTCTGATGTTTTAGGATGGAATGTTCTGAATATCTGTTATCTCAATATCTGTTAAATCCATCTGGTCCAGTGTGTCATACAAAGCCACTGTTTCCTTCTTTATTTCCTGTTTAAATGATCTGTCTCTTGATGTAAGCGGGTGTCAAAGTCCCCTACTGTTATTATGTTATTATCAAATAGTTCTTTTATGTTTGTTATTAATTGTTTTAGTTATTTTGATTCTACCATGTTGGGTGCATAAATACTTACAAGTGTTATATCTTCTTGTTAGATTGTCCCCTTTATAGGTACATACTGCCTTTCTTTGTCTCTTTACATTCCGTTTTAAAGTCTAACTTGTCCACTATAGGTATTGCTACTCTGGCTTTCTTTTGATATCCATTTGTGTAATATATGTTTCTATACACCCTCCCCTTCGATATGCAGGTGCCTTTAGGTCTAAAATGATCACTTGTAGACAGCATATAGATGGGTCTTGTGTGTGTGAGTGTGTGTGTGTGTGTGTGTGTGTGTGTGCGTGTTTAATACATCTTATCACTCCATATCTTTTGATTGAAACATTTATTCCATTTATATTTGAAGTACCTATTGATAGGTATTTATTTATTGCCATTTTATTACTTGTTTTATGGTTGTTTCTACTGATTTTCTCTGATACTTTCTTGTCATTGTCACTTTTGGTCTCTCCTTTGTGCTCAAACAGTCCTCTTTAATATTTCTTGCAGGGCTGGTTTGGTAGTCATGGACTCCTTTAGTTTTTGTTTTCCTGGGAAACTCTTTTTCTCTCCTTCTATTCTGAATGATAGCTTTGCTGGATAGAATATTCTTGGCTGCCAATTTTTCCCATTCATCATGTTAAATATATCCTGCCACTCCCTTCTGGATTACCAAGTTTCTGTTGAGAAATCTCCAGCTAGCCTTATGGATTTTCCCTTGTAAGTTAAGGACTTCTTTTCTCTTGCTGCTTTTTATATTTTTTTAATTTATCACTATATTTAGCAAATTTAATTACAATAGTTTGGGGGCTGGCCTCCTTTTGTTCGTTTTGCAGGGTTCTCTGTGCCTCCTGGATCTGGATGTCTGTTTTCTTCCCCAGTTTAGGGAAGTTTTCTGCCATTATTTCTTAAAATAAATTTTCTGCCTTCTTTTCTCTCTTATCTTCTTCTGGGACTCCTATGATATGAATGCTATTATGTTTGATGAGATCACTGAGTTCCCTAAGTCTATTCTCATGTTGCATAATTCTTTTTCTTGTTTGTTCAGCTTCATTATTTTCTATTATTTTGTCTTCTAGGTCACTACAGTGTATTCTTCTGCTTCTTCTAGCCTCTGTTGATTTCATCAAGCCTGTTTCCAAACTTACTTTTGCATTTATCATCTCTGATTGATTCTTTTTTAACTCTTTTATCTCTGTGGTAAGGGTCTCACTAATGCATTATATTCTTTCCTCAAGCCCAGTGAGTATCCTTATGAGTATCCTTTAAATTCTACATCAGGCATGCCACTTTTATCTGTTTTCCTTAGATACCTGACCATGTCCTTGTTTGTTTGTTTGTTTATTTGTTTTTTCCACTTGTGATAAATCCCTCTGTCTTGGCATTTTTGTCTAAGTCTCTGCCTTCTACTGTATGTTAGAAAAGCCAGTTATGTCTCCTGCTCCTGAAAGTAATGGGCTTATGAAGAAGAGGTCAAGTGGTTCCCAGGATCTGGAGCTTCAGAAAGTGTGTCTGGTATGTGTTGCATGCACTCTGCTTTTGTGTTCTGGCTGGTCTGTCCTTCAGACCAGTCATCAGCAGAGGTTCTCCTCACCTGCTGGGTAGTGTTTGGTCCCTGGCCTGAATGTGGTGAGTTTTGACTAGGTATGCTCTGGTCTGCTTGTGAAAAGGTACCTGACACCAACTAGACCCGAACTGAGACCCTGCAGAACACTCTGGTTGGGAGATGCAATATGGGCAGGGGTTTGTGCTAGTCTTCTGGGGGAGGGGCACACCACATTAAGATTCAGGCAAGCTTTATTGAGAAGAGCAGTCCCACCAGAGCATAGGGAGGTGGGGCTTGGTGTAAGCAAGTTAAGCAGTCAGTGTCCATGCTGTGCTACTTCCCACAGGTGGCTCTGTGTTTATGCTGAAGGGCAGGAGAGAAAAATGGTGCCAGCCAGCTATTTTGCTCCTGGAGAGGTGTCTCCATGAACACTGCCTCTCAGAGAGCCACTCTGAAAAGAGAATAATCTCTCCCCTGTGTGCCCCAGGTATTCTTTTTTTTTTTCAATATATGAAATTTATTGCCAAATTGGTTTCCATATAACACCCAGTGCTCATCCGAAAAGGTGCCCTCCTCAATACCCATACCCACCCTCCCCTCCCTCCCACCCCCCATCAATCCTCAGTTTGTTCTCAGTTTTTAACAGTCTCTTATGCTTTGGCTCTCTCCCACTCTAACCTCTTTTTTCTTCCTTCCCCTCCCCCATGGGTTTCTGTTAAGTTTCTCAGGATCCACATAAGAGTGAAACCATATTGTATCTGTCTTTCTCTGTATGGCTTATTTCACTTAGCATAACACTCTCCATTTCCATCCATGTTGCTACAAAGGGTCGTATTTCATTCTTTCTCATTGCCACGTAGTACTCCATTGTGTATATAAACCACAATTTCCTTATCCATTCATCAGTTGATGGACATTTAGGCTGTTTCCATAATTTGGCTATTGTTGAGAGTGCTGCTATAAACATTGGGGTACAAGTGCCCCTAAGCATCAGTTCTCCTGTATCCCTTGGATAAATTCCTAGCAGTGCTATTGCTGGGTCATAGGGTAGGTCTATTTTTAATTTTCTGAGGAACCTCCACACTGCTTTCCAGAGTAGCTGCACCAGTTTGCATTCCCACCAAGAGTGCAAGAGGGTTCCCATTTCTCCACATCCTCTCCAGCATCTATAGTCTCCTGATTTGTTCATTTTGGCCACTCTGACTGGCATGAGGTGATATCTGAGTGTGGTTTCGATTTGCATTTCCCTGATGAGGAGCGACGTTGAGCATCTTTTCATGTGCCTATTGGCCATCCGGATGTCTTCTTTAGAGAAGTGTCTATTCATGTTTTCTGCCCATTTCTTCACTGGGTTATTTGTTTTTCGTGTGTGGAGTTTGGTGAGCTCTTTATAGATTTTGGATACTAGCCGTTTGTCCGATATGTCATTTGCAAATATCTTTTCCCATTCTGTCAGTTGCCTTTTAGTTTTGTTGGTTGTTTCCTTTGCTGTGCAGAAGCTTTTTATCTTCATAAGGTCCCAGTAGTTCATTTTTGCTTTTAATTCCCTTGCCTTTGGGGATGTGTCAAGTAAGAAATTGCTACGGCTGAGGTCAGAGAGGTCTTTTCCTGCTTTCTCCTCTAGGGTTTTGATGGTTTCCTGTCTCACATTCAGGTCCTTTATCCATTTTAAGTTTATCTTTCTGAATGGTGTGAGAAAGTGGTCTAGTTTCAATCTTCTGCATGTTGCCGTCCAGTTCTCCCAGCACCATTTGTTAAAGAGACTGTCTTTTTTCCATTGGGTGTTCTTTCCTGCTTTGTCAAAGATGAGTTGGCCATACGTTTGTGGGTCTAGTTCTGGGGTTTCTATTCTATTCCATTGGTCTATGTGTCTGTTTTTGTGCCAATACCATGCTGTCTTGATGATTACAGCTCTGTAGTAGAGGCTAAAGTCTGGGATTGTGGTGCGCCCTGCTTTGGTCATCTTCTTCAAAATTACTTTGGCTATTCGGGGCCTTTTGTGGTTCCATATGAATTTTAGGATTGCTTGTTCTAGTTTCGAGAAGAATGCTAGTGCAATTTTGATTGGAATTGCATTGAATGTGTAGATAGCTTTGGGTAGTATTGACATTTTGACAATATTTAGTCTTCCAATCCATGAGCAAGGAATGTTTTTCCATTTCTTTTATATCTTCTTCAATTTCCTTCATAAGCTTTCTATAGTTTTCAGCATACAGATCCTTTACATCTTTGGTTAGATTTATTCCTAGGTATTTTATGCTTCTTGGTGCAATTGTGAATGGGATCAGTTTCTTTATTTGTCTTTCTGTTGCTTCATTATTAGTGTATAAGAATGCAACTGATTTGTGTACATTTATTTTGTTTCCTGCAACTTTGCTGAATTCATGTATCAGTTCTAGCAGATTTCTGGTGGAGTCATTCGGATTTTCCATGTATAACATCATGTCATCTGCAAAAAGTGAAAGCTTGACTTCATCTTTGCCAATTTTGATGCCTTTGATTTCCTTTTGTTGTCTGATTGCTGATGCTAGAAGTTCCAACACTATGTTAAACAACAGCGGTGAGAGTGGACATCCCTGTTATGTTCCTGATCTCAGGGAAAAAGCTCTCAGTTTTTCCCCATTGAGGATGATGTTAGCTGTGAGCTTTTCATAAATGGCTTTTATGATGTTTAAGTATGTTCCTTTTATCCCGAATTTCTCAAGGGTTTTTATTAAGAAAGGTTGGGGGCGCCTGGGTGGTGCAGTCGGTTAAGCGTCCGACTTCAGCCAGGTCACAATCTCACGGTCCGTGAGTTCGAGACCCGCGTCGGGCTCTGGCTGATGGCTCAGAGCCTGGAGGCTGTTTCCGATTCTGTGTCTCCCTCTCTCTCTGCCCCTCCCTCGTTCATGCTCTGTCTCTCTCTGTCCCAAGAAAAATAAATAAACGTTGAAAAAAAAAAAAAGAAAGGTTGCTGAATTTTGTCAAAGGCCTTTTCTGCATCGATTGACAGGATCATATGGTTCTTATCTTTTCTATTATTAATGTGATGTATCACATTGATTGATTTGCGAATGTTGAACCAGCCCTGCATCCCAGGAATGAATCCCTACTTGATCATGGTGAGTACTTCTTTTTATATGCTGTTGAATTCGATTTGCTAGTATCTTATTGAGAATTTTTGCATCCATATTCATCAGGGATATTGGCCTGTAGTTCTCTTTTTTTACTGGGTCTCTGTCTGGTTTAGGAATCAAAGTAATACTGGCTTCACAGAATGAGTCTGGAAGTTTTCCTTCCCTTTCTATTTTTTGGAATAGCTTGAGAAGAATAGATATTGTCTCTGCTTTAAACGTCTGGTAGAACTCCCCTGGGAAGCCATCTGGTCCTGGACTCTTATTTGTTGGGAGATTTTTGATGACTGATTCAATTTCTTCGCTGGTTATGGGTCTGTTCAAGCTTTCTATTTCCTCCTGATTGAGTTTTGGAAGAGTGTGGGTGTTTAGGAATTTTTCCATTTCTTCCAGGTTGTCCAATTTGTTGGCATATAATTTTTCATAGTATTCCCTGATAATTGTTTGTATCTCTGAGGGATTGGTTGTCATAATTCCATTTTCATTCATGATTTTATCTATTTGGGTCATCTCCCTTTTCTTTTTGAGGAGCCTGGCTAGAGGTTTGTCAATTTTGTTTATTTTTTCAAAAAACCAACTCTTGGTTTCATTGATCTGCTCTACAGTTTTTTTAGATTCTATATTGTTTATTTCTGCTCTGATCTTTATTATTTCTCTTCTTCTGCTGGGTTTAGGCTGCCTTTGCTGTTCTGCTTCTATTTCCTTTAGGTGTGCTGTTAGATTTTGTATTTGGGATTTTTCTTGTTTCTTGAGATAGGCCTGGATTGCAATGTATTTTCCTCTCAGGACTGCCTTTGCTGCATCCCAAAGCGTTTGGATTGTTGTATTTTCATTTTTGTTTTTTTCCATATATTTTTTAATTTCTTCTCTAATTGCCTGGTTGACCCATTCATTCTTTAGTAGGGTGTTCTTTAACCTCCATGCTTTTGGAGGTTTTCCAGACTTTTTCCTGTGGTTGATTTCAAGCTTCGTAGCATTGTGGTCTGAAAGTATGCATGGTATGATTTCAATTCTTGTATACTTATGAAGGGCTGTTTTGTGACCCAGTATGTGATCTATCTTGGAGAATGTTCCATGTGCACTGGAGAAAAAAGTATATTCTGTTGCTTTGGGATGCAGAGTTCTAAATATATCTTCAAGTCCATCTGATCCAGTGTATCATTCAGGGCCCTTGTTTCTTTATTGACCGTGTGTCTAGATGATCTATCCATTTGTGTAAGTGGAGTGTTAAAGTCCCCTGCAATTAGCACATTCTTATCAATAAAGTTGCTTATGTTTGTGAGTAATTGTTTTATATATTTGGGGGCTCCTGTATTCAGCACATAGACATTTATAATTGTTAGCTCTTCCTGATGGATAGACTCTGTGATTATTATATAATGCCCTTCTTCATCTCTTGTTACAGCCTTTAAAGTCTAGTTTGTCTGATATAAGTATGGCTACTCCAGCTTTCTTTTGACTTCCAGTGGCATGATAAATAGTTCTCCATCCCCTCACTCTCAATCTGAAGGTGTCCTCAGGTCTAAAATGAGTCTCTTGTAGACAGCAAATAGATGGGTCTTGTTTTTTTTATCTATTCTGATACCCTATGTCTTTTGGTTGGCGCATTTAGTCCATTTACATTCAGTGTTATTATAGAAAGTTATGGGTTTAGAGTCATTGTGATGTCCATAGGTTTCATGCTTGTAGTGATGTCTCTGGTACTTTGTCTCACAGCATCCCCCTTAGGATCTCTTGTAGGGCTGGTTTAGTGGTGATGAATTCCTTCAGTTTTTGTTTGTTTGGGAAGACCTTTATCTCTCCTTCTATTCTAAATGACAGACTTGCTGGATAAAGGATTCTCAGCTGCATATTTTTTTCTGTTCATCACATTGAAGATCTCCTGCCATTTCTTTCTGGCCTGCCAAGTTTCAGTAGAGAGATCAGTCACGAGTCTTATAGGTCTCCCTTTATATGTTAGAGCACGTTTATCTCTAGCTGCTTTCAGAATTTTCTCTTTATCCTTGTATTTTGCCAGTTTCACTATGATATGTCGTGCAGATCGATTCAAGTTACGACTGAAGGGAGTTCTCTGTGCCTCTTGGATTTCAATGTCTTTTTCCTTCCCCAGATCCAGGAAGTTCTCAGCTATTATTTCTTCAAGTACACCTTCAGCACCTTTCCCTCTCTCTTCCTCCTCTGGAATACGAATTATGCGTATATTATTTCTTTTTAGTGTATCACTTAGTTCTCTAATTTTCCCCTCATACTCTTGGATTTTTTTATCTCTCTTTTTCTCAGCTTCTTCTTTTTCCATAATTTTATCTTCTAGTTCACCTATTCTCTCCTCTGCCTCTTCAATCCGAGCCATAGTTGTCTCCATTTTGTTTTGGAGCTCGTTGATTGCATTTTTTTAGCTCCTCCTGGCTGTTCCTTAGTCCCTTGATCTCTGTAGCAAGAGATTCTCTGCTGTCCTCTATACTGTTTTCAAGCCCAGTGATTAATTTTATGACTATTATTCTAAATTCACTTTCTGTTATATTGTTTAAATCATTTTTGATCAGTTCGTTAGCTGTTGTTATTTCCTGGATGTTTTTCCGAGGGGAATTCTTCCGTTTCGTCATTTTGGATAGTCCCTGGAGGGGTGTGGGACTGCGAGGCACTTCCCCTGTGCTGTCTTGAATAACTTGCATTGGTGGGTGGGGCCGCAATCAGACCTGATGTCTGCCCCCAGCCCACCACTGGGGCCACAGTCAGACTGGTGTGTGCCTTCTCTTCCTCTCTCCTTGGGGCGGGATTCACTGTGGGGTGGCCCATCTGGGCTACTTGCACACTGCCAGGCTTGTGGTGCTGGGGATCTGGCGTATTAGCTGGGGTGGATTGGCAAGGTGCACAGTGGTGGGAGGGGCAAGCTCAGCTTGCTTTTCCTTCAGAGATCCGCTTCGGGAGGGGCCCTGCTGCACCAGGAGGGAGTCAGACCCGCCTGAGGGATGGATCCGCAGAAGCACAGCTTTGGCTGTTTGCGGGGTGCAGGCAAGTTCCCTGGCAGGAACTGGTTCCCTTTGGGATTTTGGCTGGGAGATGGGCGAGGGAGATGGCGCTGGCGAGTGCCTTTGTTCCCTGCCAAGCTGAGCTCTGTTGTCTGGGGCTCAACAACTCTCCCTCCCGTTGTCCTCCAGCCCTCCCGCTCTCCGAGCAGAGCTGTTAACTTATCACCTTCTACATGTTAAGTCCCACTTACTGTCGGAACACACTCTGTCCAGCCCCTCCGCTTTTGCAAGCCAGACTCAGGGGCTCTGCTTGGCCGGCAGGCTGCCCCTCCACCCCGGCTCCCTCCTGCCAGTCCGTGGAGCGTGCACCGCCTCGCTGCCCTTCCTACCCTCTTCTGTGGGCCTCTCGTCTGCGCTTGGCTCCGGAGACTCTGTTCTGCTAGTCTTCTAGCAGTTTTCTGGGTTATTTAGGCAGGTGTAGGTGGAATCTAAGTGGTCAGCAGGACGCGCAGTGAGCCCAGCATCCTCCTAAGCCGCCATCTTCCCAGGATCGCCCCAGGTATTCTTAAGGTAGCTTTTTCCATACTGTCTGCCTCCAGTTTTTTTGCCTGCCTTCTCTTTATGAGCAGCACTATGCCCTCCAGACTCTATCCCAATGAAGTCTGCTGCTGACCTCTAAACTCCAAACTTTAAGCCCCACTGGATGAAAGAACTCATGAAATTCAGACCCTCTTGTTTTACAAGCCCATGACTTCAGGGAAATGTTCCCTTTGTGTGTTTCCCTGTGCATTCCTTTCTCTCTTGCCCTTCTCTGAGACCACCACTTCCTCCCCTTGGCAGCTCCCATGATGTATTTCTCCCCTAAACCATGTCTCTGCACTTCTGACAATCTTTAATGTGGCCTCTTCTTTCCCTTCAGTTGTGGAGTTTGTTCTGTCTTCAGGATGATTTCTGGGGTATCTGGGATGTTATTTAGTTACTTAGTTATTTGTGGAATGAGACTAGTCTAGGCTCTTCCTACTCTGCTGCCATCTTCCTTTTGTATTTTGTATTCTGATTTGTATTCTGATCCATTTATCATTCTCCCTCTAGCCAATACATTATATTATGTGCATATAAGCATATTCCTTTTCTGATTCATTTGAGAGTAGGTTCAAAAACCTCATATCCATTTGCCCCCATATACTTCATTGTTTATTTTCTAAAAGCAAGGACATACTCTTAAATAATCACAGTTTAATTATCAAAATTTTAAGATTAAGAATTGATGCAACACTATTTTCTAACTTGTGGTCCACATTTAAATACCATCAATTTTCCATGAATCTCCTTTTAATTATTTTCAGGGTCTTTTCCAGAATCATATGTGCTTTCAGTTGTGGTGCTTCTTCATTCTCCTTTAATCTGGAATAGATTAATCTCAGCTTGCCCCCCCCCCTTTTTTTTTTTTGGTCATTCTTGGGCCGTTTTGAAAAACACATGTTAACTATTTTGTAGAATTGACCTTAATTTTAGTTTTTCTGATATTTGTTCATATTTAGATTCAGGTTACACATTTTAGTAGATGTATTACATATACAATTTTATGTCTCTATGACTCATAGTAAGAGACATGATATTGCCTTATCCCAATATTGATATATTAATGATATTAGCTTTGAATCACTTGGTTAAATTGCTGGCCTTCACTATAAGATTACTATGTTCCTTTTGTAATTAATGTAATTTATAAATGTATACTAATTAATTTATGGTTGAAATGATGTAACTAATCTTTCTTTCATCAAACTTTCACCTGCTCATTTTAGCAGCCATTACTGACTTTTCTAACTCCCTAAC
The DNA here is from genome assembly GCF_018350175.1 of Felis catus. Lineage (NCBI taxonomy): Eukaryota > Metazoa > Chordata > Mammalia > Carnivora > Felidae > Felis > Felis catus. The sequence goes on from NC_058370.1 coordinate 123,210,097, forward strand.
TTCTCCTATAACTATTAGGTAGAATTGCATTGTAAGGGAGAACTTCCTTTTCCTCATTTATGCATTCATTTATTTATGTCATTCTATAGACCCATTAATTCTTATTTTATTCATTAGATTATAATCCATTCATTACTATTTATTTTGAGTCTCAATTGGCCTAGATTTGATTGAAGCAAGTCCCTACAAGCTGGCTCCTGTGTCCTTTTAACATGCCTTGTGGTTCCTAGAATATACATCATTTTCTGCTCCAAGTTATTCCTTTGTACTGTCTTTTAATAAGTTGTGTCAGATGTTCTCTATTTACCTTAAATTTACTTTTTCTTTATTGCTCTCTTGCCTCAGTTTACTGCTTATAGACACTTTGGAAACACACTGTAGTACCTGGACTGGTATTTCTCTCAGTGATTGAGGTTAAAGATGTTCCCAATTCCCTGGACCATGTGAAATGGTTAGTTCCATAATCAAGTCCTCTCTGTTCTGCATGCACTCTAATAATGTGAATGTTAGCATATGGATATTCTTTAAATTTCTAATTCATATCCTTGTCTCCATAACCTACCCTGCTGGCAGGTGTAGTACTATGTGGCTCAGAAATTAGTTCTTATGAGTTAATTCAAAGGTCTGTTGAGCAGAGATTGTATACCTTCACCAACATATGAGTACAATGAATACAGATGGTAACTTAAGCACATTCAGACCACACCATGGTAAAAATGGAGGGCCAAAGAGAGGGTCCCAAGGACTCCTACATACCAATGACTGATTCAGTGGGAATGAGAAAAATACTATTGATACTCTTTAACTGTTACTTAATAGCTGTGACTTTGGGACAGTCATTCACTATCTCTGGTTTTCAGTTTCTTCATCTGCAAAAAATAGAAAATATGACACATGCTCAGTGCATTAATAGAATGCAACTGTAAAGATAATGTCTTGCTAAAATGCATACTCAGTTTATGGAGTTCATTTTGATACTTACTTTGTCAAGTTAAATGCACTACATAAATACTGTGTGGGGTTGTCTACGAAAATGTACAACAAAGTGCTAAGTCCATCATTATCTTAATGCCAAAACTGCATAGATTTCTTTACGTGACAAAGGGGGTTGCTACAATGATACATAGTCTATGCAATATAGCATAGATCCTTAGTATGAAACTGTCAGCAGCTTTTCAAACATTCAGATCCCAGTGCTTTCAAGACTGAGACCAAAACAGAAACCCAGTATCACTAATCCCTTTATAATTATTCTGCCTCCTTACTGTTCATCTAGAAGTAATGTTTCCACCATAAGAAGAGTTGATTGGAATTGTTTTTCAGAGAACAATAGGAAAGAAATTTACTGAGTAGAACTCAATCCCAGATGCCTCAGAGACTGCTGCCATCCACCTTCTCTAGGTCACATGTTACATTTGTAGTACACTTTAGCCAGGATGGAAGGAATAGTTTTACTGAGTCATTGTGGCAGGGCGCATAACCAAGGGAGAAAAGAACTTCCTAAGTTCACTTTCCTCACAGGGAAATGGAGCATAAATGGAGCATCATGGAGTGTGAAAAACACTAGGGTATTGCTCCATATTGGTTCATAGACACAGAAAAATGTTTCCCAGAAGACAAACAGACAGAATCCACTATCCTGCCAAGTACCTTGGCTCTGATTTGTGCCTTATTTTAATGATATCCTCTCTTACAACCCTCCTTGAAATTGAAATAACTTTGCTTTTGGATATTGTGCCATCATGTTAATTGATTATGAAATGTTGATAACATGGCAATGGGAAGATCCATCACAAATGAATTGTACCACGACTGATAAATATTTACTGCTGGTGCAACCAACTAGCTCAATGCATGCCACATAGCAGATGCCCAATAGATGCTGGATTCTTTTATCTCCTTGAACACATCTAGTTTTACATATGTGCTTTGCCTAAGATAATGTTTTCTAAATTCTGGAAAAATATAATCAGCAGAATCAATTTTATCATGATATAGTATGGCGTTTCTGAATTGATTATGTTTTGTGAATTGAGTCAGAATTTTGAAAATTATGTTCCACAGCCAACTACTTAGTACAAAGTGCACCTAAAGATGTGTTCAAGGATTCATGTTATCTGATCTCAATTCTAAATGGCAAAAGTAAAATGCAACTGTAATTTGTATGCTACCAATTCTAAGCTAATGAAAACAATGGCCAAAAAAACTATCTAAGACAAGCACTGTGCCCATAACAAAGTTGCAGGGCAACATGCCTCTCCATGACTAGACAAGTCTCAAGCCACAAAGGGCAGTACATCTATTCAAATATCGTCTTTTAACCTCATACATCATTAATCTCTCATCTTCCCCTCCTTTAAGAATAAAATTCCAAAATAGAATCCCTCCATAAGAAATATCAGAACATATTTTGATAAAAATTTAGTTATTAAGTTACTATATTCATTATAGCATATGAATGATGTAAAGTAATAATATTCACATTTTTGAAATGTCAAGTAAAACACTTCCCACAAATATACCTGCTTCTTAAGCATACAGTCTTCAACTTAATTATCTTCTCTCATAAGTCAAAATAAACATATGTAAAAAAGTGCTAAAGTCTTCATATGTAATGACATGAGGGAATGTGACATAAGATATAATGAATGATTTGTCAACATTATACTGAAATCTCTTTACTAATGCTGCTACAGAGAGCTAAATCTTTTTCATAATCTGTAGGTCAAAGCCCATAATAGTCAAAGTCAAAACAATGTCTCAATGTAAAATTAAAGGAACTAAGCTCAGTCAGGGCTATTATTATATTTAGGATTTTAGAACATAGAAAGTAAAATAACATCTTATGAAAGCAGAATCAAATTATACTTTTGTCTTATTACCAGCTCTGTTTTAAGATTTCTCATCTTACAGCTAATTCACTGCAACTGATTTTTATGCAAAAAAAGTCTATTTTTAGATATTCCCATCAAGCTACATTGAAACTTTATACTAGGGAAATGATTATTAAATATGATATATGTGTATAATGTTTCAAGTATAACCTAAATTTGCTAATTTTTATATAGTTGTTAATGGTAATTAATGTGTTTTGTCTGTGTTTACCATTCTGCCATTTAAATGAAGAAAGCATATGCTGCTCTCATTAGGAAAGTTGGCATGAATATAATTTGTATGGCCTTACCCAAGGCTTTTTAGTTGGAAAGGGTAAATGTCTTTAGGCAATCTCTGGATTAAAATAAAAATCAGCTCCCACAAATGCCTCAAAGCTGGATCAGTGGCAAGTCAGTCTTGATGAGCTTTGGTAAAGCTGGGCTTTTATTCTTGGCAATAGGAGGAAGGCCTTACTAGACTTATCTTTTTCATTTAAAAATACAAACAACAAGGCTATAGCAACCAGTGCCATTTCCAGTAAGCACTGCCATGATTTAATAATTGAGGGCTAAACACTATCAAATTGAACTGTTTTTTTCTATTCCTTCCACAAAATATAATTGAGCTTTTAGGCTTAACAATGACAAAGCGAACCATGAAATACATAGAATTCCTGAGAATAAATTGTAGGGCATAGATAAGAAAAATACATTCTATTTAAGGGCCAAGATGACTCATGCATAATGGACATTTGGGACTTGCAACAGCTTTGAATCACCTAGTTAAGGATGCATAATCTCCTGGTGGTGTCTTTGCTTCTGTCTTGCCTTTGCACACAAGTATATTATTCACATACAAGCCAGAGAAATCCTTTTAACAAAAATCAGTTCATGTATATCCCCTGCTCAGTGATTTTCCATGAGTTGTTTTCTCTGGGACACTCTTCTGAAGATATCAATATGGTTTATCATCTCATGCCATTTGGGTTTATACTTAGATGTTACCACCTCAAAAAGGCTGCTCCTAAAAATGCTAAGATCAAATGTTATTATCTTTTTACTCTGTTTTATTTTTCTTAACACTTTTCAGAACCAGCTACTTTAGTATTCACTTGTTTATCTGTAATGTAACATGCATAGTCACCACTGTATCTCCAACACTTGGAACAAGGGCTAGCACATTCTGGATAATAAAAAATATATATATTTGTTGAATAAATTAAGGAATAGATACTCAAAATAGACCATTCCAAAAACATAAAACTCACTAAGAGATTCTCTGAACAAAGGAGGAGTAGATACACAGCGGCCAAGACTTGGCAGGAGTCAAAGAAAAGGTCCAAACCAATATAAAGTTGAAATGGGCAGGTGAATGCTTGAGTTTGGGGAGACAATTAGAGAATGTTTCCATATTATTAGAGCAATCCAAATTAGTAATAAAATAAGAAAATCTGCAAGTGTTCCTTTCCCTAGTCATCAATTTAAATAAGATTTTTTAAAAAAAACTGTAAGTATACAAAGACTAGAATATCTCACAAAAATAATAACCTTGCAACGTTATATATGCAAACATATATATATGATTACATATATATATATATATGTATGTATACACAGACATACACACACACACACATGCACATATATAATAACCCTGACATTTCTGAACCCGTCTTTGTCTTTTTGCAGAAGTAAATTTGTGGTGAGTGAGTCTCTTCTCCTAAGGTTTACTTATATTTTGACCATGATCTCTCACAGCAGACAGAAAGGATTTCTCCTGTGGCAAAAAATTTCATGTCATAATTACACAGTTATCTCCTTAAGGAAAAGAGATTTCCTCTCTGTATATCCTCATTCCTCATTCCTTCATTCCTCTCTGTATATCCTTTTGCTGTAGCATATTGCCTCATATAGTAACTGTGGTCAAAAAATATGAGCTTTTGGTGTTGTTGAGTGAATGATTCAATACATAGGTGTGAGGCATATATATTGGCAGTTCCTGGGATTGGAAGAAGAGAGGTAGGGAGAGCCTTGAAAAAGACCTTACCAATTCATTCTAGGACCATGGAAACTTACTAGGCCAAAGAACTTTGACTCTAGAAGTACAGCAAGTGGGCAAGTCAGGGCTGTAGGAAATTCATTAAATTCAGGTACTTCTTGCAGATCAATATTGAAGGCTGTAGTCTTGAGGACCAAGTTCATTAAAAAGGATATCTTTTCAAGGAAGCCAAAGAAAACTTCCTCATATAAAGGATATAAATTGTACAGAGTTACAGGAAATAAAGCTGGAACCAGGAAAGGTATAAATACTGTCAGATCCAAGGACGAGGCAGTCCTATTTTTAGAAGAAATGAGAGATTCGGGAGAGGCTTGACAACATCAGTGAGACAATGAATGGTAGGGAGATGATTCAGTTACTATTAGATGGTAGTATGGGTCTGAAGTAGACAATGGTCCACACTGCTTCAAAGGTCTCTGTGCATAGTGGACTCAGCCACATTTCAGAAGTTATTACCTGTTTGCACCGTGGGGTAGGAAGAACATAGTGAAAGTGTGGACTAGGAGTCTCCTAACTCTAGTCACTTTCATCTGATACTCCATTAATGAGCAGCAGACAAGAGATATTTAGGAAAGAATTTATATCTGAGTAAAAAGACTAGGCAACAAAATTTGGAAACATAGGTTGGGGGGTGGAAAAGTTTCTATTAAAAATAATTCCAATCTTGGTAAAACTATAGAGCAGAGCTTTAGTTTTTATAGAAACTAAATAGACCTTTCACAATGGTGTCTTCATGTCTGTGCTGTCCAATACAATGTCCACTAGCCATGTGGTTATTAAGTACTTGAATTGTGGCTAGTGACTGAAACTGAACTTTTAATTTAATTGTAATTTTAATTTAAATGGCATGTGTAGCTAGTGGCTACCATATTGGACAGCACAGCTATTAAGACATCAGGTCTAGGGTTTGACTGACAGTATGGAGACTCAGAAAGCAGTTCCAGACACAGATGAGGTAGAAATAAGGACAGAGCATTGCAGGAACACTTAGGAATGTGTTTTCACTTTCAGCAATATATATGTGCTTATTTACCATAGTTCTACTCCTTATCTAGATTGTTCTAGGAACTTGAAAGGAACTAACCCTTTAGGGACATCATTACATCATCAGTTTGGAGGTCTGGGGACCATAGAGGAGGGGGAGATGCTCAGCTTCCATACACTTGACTGTGAGCTCCTTGAAGCCAGAAACTGGTTTCGCTGTTGTGTTTTTACTGCTGTTTCCTCAGCACCTAGAAAGTAGTCATTTAATAGATATTTGCTTCAATAATGAATAAAAGAACATAGTGTCTGATATTCCCTGAATCAATGCATTGGTGGAGATGGATTCTGGGAATCTGTGGAGACTTTCTGTCGGTCTCATTAAAAACAACAACAACAACAACAACAAAACCAAAACTTACATGACAAAAACAGTCATCAATTTCCCCTTTGGATACATTTATTCCTGGTTATTATGGCATTTTACTATTATTACTGGGAAGAAAGAATAATCATTGCTATTGCCATCTGCAGCATGGGGGAGATTTGACAATCTTGACAACATTGGTGAAGGAGGGACTTCAAACGGCTTGCTTTTGAAGGAATGATGTGCTCCCTTACCTACTTCACAGAGGTGTTGTGAGAATTTATAAATATTTGGTCATTAAATGCTCATAAAAATGCCTGTTAAACGCCTCCAGAGTCTGTCACAGAAGATGCTTGTTTGAATGTTTAGTGGATTCAGTGCTGTCAGCGAAAAGGCAGACAGACACTCACTGAGGAAAGGGCATTCATACTTTTTGTTTATTTCTAAGGCTTTTTTTCTTTTTCTGACTATGAAAACAGTGGATGCTTATTAAAAAGAAAACTATTTAAATGCTGAAAAGGTTAATGAAAAAATGAACAATAACTTCAATGATATATTAAAATTATATATATCTCCATGTATCTACATATCTCTATCATGTATCTCTTTGTCTCCTTTATACATACTCAGACATAAACTCATATACACTTTGGATATTTTGTACTATTTTCTATAAGTATTTTTCTGAGTGTTTATGTGTATGTGTGTTAAATCAAAGGCTTAACAGTTTTATATTCCACTTTTTCACTTAAGATGATGGTGGAGTGTCATCTGCAACATGAATTTTAGTGCTTATCAGTCCCTTTGCAGATATTCTGCAGTTTCCAATTGTCCATGTTAGAAACTTGCATTGTTTTCACTTTTCACACTATGATAAATTTTGATGCAATAATCATTATTTTGCACCAACTCTTGCCTGTATATCTCTTTCTCTCCTTCTCTCTCTCCTTTCCCCTCCCTCTCTATCAATTTTACATAAATTACTAAAAGTGATGTTGTTGAAGTAAATGATAACTATCCACTAAGGTTTCTGGCAAATTTTGAAAACTGTTTTATAGTAAGGTACCCAAATGTGCACTTTCATTAGGAGTGCATAAAACTGCTCATAAAATTCATTCTCTCTACTATCGAATTTTTTTAAAAATCTATTTTAATATGGTGAGTAAAAAATCAATATCACTTTAATTTGCATCACTGATTACTTGTGAGGGTGATCTTTTCAACACATTTTCTGGAATCTGTAAATTGTTCTTATGGAGTGACCATATTTTTGTGTAAGTTTTTATTTTAGCTCTAGTTAGCTAACATACAGTGTCTTATTAGTTTCAGGTGTACAATATAGTAATCGAACACTTTCATAATCATCCAGTGCTCATCACTACGAGTGCACTCCTTACTCCCCATCACTTCTTTAACCCATCCCCCACCCACCTCTCCTCTGGTAACCATCAGTTCTCTGAAATTAAGAGTCTATTTCTTGGTTTGTTTCTCTCTCTTCCTTTCCCCCCCAATGCTCATTTGTATTGTTTCTTAAATGCCACATATGAGTGAAATCATATAGTATTTGTTTTTCTCTGACTGATTTATTTTTTTTTACTTGTTTTATCTTTTATTTTTTAAAATTTACATCCAAATTAGCATATAGTGCAACAATGATTTCAGGAGTAGATCCCTTAGTGCCCCTTACCCATTTAGCCCATCCCCCCCACACACACAACCCCTCCCATTACCCTCAGTTTGTTCTCCATATTTATGAGTCTCTTCTGTTTTGTCCCCCTCCCTGTTTTTATATTATTTTTGTTTCCCTTCCCTTATGTTCATCTGTTTTGTCTCTTAAAGTCCTCATATGAGTGAAATCATATGATTTTTGTCTTTCTCTGACTAATTTCACTTAGCATAATACCCTCCAGTTCCTCCTTCATGTGTCTGTTGGCCATCTGTATGTCATTGGAGAAATGGCTGTTCATGTCTTCTGCCCATTTTTAATTGGATCATTTGTTTTTGGGTGTTAGGTTTTATAAGTTTGTATGTATTTTAGATACTAACCCCTTATCAGATATGTCACTTGCAAATATCTTCTTCCATTCAGTAGGTTTCCTTTTAGTTTTGTTAACTGTTTCCTTTGCTGTGTTGAAGCTTTTTTATTATGAAGTAGTCCTAATAGTTTATTTTTGCTTTTCTTCTCTTGCCTCAGAAGATATATCTAGAAAGAAGTTGCTACCATTGATGTCAAATAAGTTACTACATGTATTCTCTTTTAGGATTTTGATGGTTTCAGGTCTCACATTTAGGTCTTTCATCCATTTTGAGTTTATTTTTGTGTATGGTATACAAAAGTGGTCCAGTTTTATTCTTTTGCATGTTGCTGTCCAGTTTACCAACATCATTTGTTGAAGGGACTGTATTTTCCCCATTGGATAGTCTTTCCTGCTTTGTCAAAGATTAATTGACTCTATAATTGTGGGTTCACTTCTGGGTTTTCTACTCTATTCCACTGTTCTATGTGTCTATCTTTGTGCCAGTACCATACTGTTTTGATCACTACAGCTCTATAATATAATTTGAAGTCCAGAATTGTAAGGCCCCAGATTTTCTGTTCATTTTCAAGGATGCTCTGGCTAGTTGGGGTCTTTTGTGGTCTCATACAAATTTTGTAATTGATTGTTCTAGTTCTGTGAAAAATGCTGTTGGTATTTTGATAGGGATTGTATTAGATATGTAGACAGCTTTGGGTAGTATAGATATTTTATCAATATTTTCCAATCTCTGGGCATCTTTCCATTTCTTTGTGTCACCTTCAATTTGTTTCATCAGTGTTTTATAGTTTGCAGAGTTTAAGACTTTCACTGTTTGGTTAGGTTGATTCCTATGTATCTTATTATTATTTTTTTTGGTGCAATTGTAAATAGGATTGATTCCTTGATTTCTCTTTCTCCTGCTTCATTATTGGTTTATAGAAATCAAGGGATTTCTGTATGTTCATTTTGTATCCTGTGAATTTACTGAATTCATTGATCAGTTCTAGCAGATTTTGTGTGGAGTCTTTTTGGTTTTCTACATATAGCATCATGTTACCTGCAAATAGTGAAAGTTTTACTTCTTCCTTACAGATTTAGGTGTCTTTTCTCTCTTTTTGTTGTCTGATTGCTGTGGCTAGAACTTCCTGTTCTATGTTAAATAACAATGGTAAGAATGGCCATCCTTGTCTTGTTCTTGATCTTCAGGGAAAAGCTCTCAGTTTTTCCATGTTAAGCATGATGTTACCTGTGAGTTTCTCATATACGTTTCTTATCTTGAGATATCTTCCCTCTAATCCTACTTTGTTGAGGATTTTTATCATTAATGAAAGTTGCATTTTGTCAAATGCTTTTTCTGCACCTATTGAAATGATCATATGGTTGTTGTCCTTTCTCTTTTTCACGTATCTTGTTGATTGTTTTTTGAAATTTGAACCACACTTGCAGCCCAGGAATAAATCCCACTGTATCGTGGTGAATGATTTTTTTAATGTATTGTTGAATTTGGTTTGCAAGTATTTGTTGAGGATTTTTGCATCTATGTTCATCGGGGATATTTGCCTATACTTCTCTTTCTTTATGGTGTCTTTATCTGGTTTCAGTACAAGGGTAATGCTCGCCTCATAGAATGACATTGGGTGTTTTCCTTCCTTCCTTCCTTTTTTTTTTTCTTTTTATAATACTTTGAGCAGAATAGGCACTAACTCTTCTTTAAATAGTTGGTAGAATTTGCCTGTGAAGACACTTGGCCCACTTTTGTTTGCTGGGATTTTTATTACTAATTCAGTATCTTTGTTGGTTATCAGTCTGTTCGAGTTTTCTATTTCTTCTTGTTTAAATTTTGGTACTTTACATGTTTGTAGAAATTTATTCATTTCTTCCAGGTTGTTCCATTTGTTGGCATACAGTTTTTTATAATATTCTTTTATGATTGTTTGTATTTCTGTGCGATTTGTTATTTCTCTTCTCTCATTTGTGATTTACTTATTTTGGTACTTTTTTCTTTTTTTCTTGATAATTCTGGCAATAGGATTATCAATTTTATTGATTTTTTCCAAAGAAACAACTCCAGGTTTCATCTGTACTATTGTGTTATGTTTTTGTTTTTGAGTTTCTATTATTTATTTCTGCTCTAATCTTTATGATTTCTGTATTTCTGCTGGTTTAGTCTTGATTTATTGTCTTTTACTAGCTCCTTTAGGTGTAAGGGTAGATTGTTTGTCTAAGATTTTTCTTGCTTCTTGAGGTAGGCTGTATTGCTATAACCTTCTGTCATAGAACCACTTTTGCTGCATCTCAAAGGTTTTGGATCATTGTGTTTTCATTTTCTTTTATTTCCATGTACATTTTAGTTTATTATTTTATTTCCTGATTGACCTATTCATTTTAGTAGAATTATTTAACCTCCATGTATTTGTGGTCTTTCCAGAATTTTTCTTGTAGTTGACTTATAGTTTTATAATGTTGTGTTTAGAAAAAATGCATAGTTTGGAAGGAAACAACAAAGAAAAAAGATTCATGGTATGGATTTGATCTTCTTGAATTTGTTGAGGTTTGTTTGGTGGCATAATATGTGGTTAATTCTGGAGAATGTTCCATTTGCCCTTGAAAAGAATGTGTATTCTATTTCAGGTTGGAATGTTCTAAATACATCTGTTAAATTCATCTGGTCCAGTGTGTCATTCAAAGCCACTGTTTCCTTCTCTATTTTGTTTAGACAATCTTCCCATTACTGTAAGTGGAGTGTTAAAGTCTTCTACTATTATTGTACCATTACTTATTAGGTCTTTTATGTGATTGTTTTATGTGTTTGGGCTCCTCCATATTGGGTGCATTAATATTTACAAGAGCTATATCTTCTTGTTGGATTCTCCCCTTTATTATTTAATAGTGTCCTTATTTGTTTCTTATTTGTCTCTTGTTAATAGTGTCCTTATTTGTCTCTTACTTATCAGTCTTTGTTTTAAGGTCTGTTTGTCCAATATAAGTATTGCTACTCTTTCTTTTGACATCCATTTGCATGACAGATATTTCTCCATCCCCTCACTTTCAATCTTCAGATGTCTTTAGGTCTAAATAAGTCTGGCAAGCAATATATAGATGGGTCTTGTTTTTGTTTTTATCTATTCTTTCATCCTATGTCATTTGATTGGAGTGTTTACTCCATTTACTCTCAAAGTAATTATTGAGAGATACATATTTCTTGCCATTTTATTACTTGTTTTGTGGCTATTTCTGAAGATTTCTCTGATCTTTTCTTGTCTTTCATTTCTGGTTTGCTGGTTTTCTTTAGTGATATATTTGATTTTTTTTCTCTTTCTTCTTTGCATATTTATTAGAGGTGTTTGATTTATGGTTGTCATTAGTTTTGTTTATAACATTTTGTGCATATAGCAGTCTATATTAAGTTATGGTTATTTAAGTTTGAATCTATTCTTTACTCCACTCTTTCCCATGTTTTAGGTATATGGTGTGTATTTTACATACTTTTATTTTGTGAGTTCTTTGGCTAATTTTTTACAGAAGTATTAATTTTTACCTCTTTTGTATTTCTTACCTTCATACGGTCAATTTTGGTTTGTCCTTTCCACTTACATTTTAATATTCCTTGCAGGGCTTGTTCAGTGGTCATAAACTTCTTTAGTTTTTGTTTTTTTCTGGGTAATTCTTTTTAATTTTATTTATTTATTTTTGAGAGGGGGTAGTTGGTCAGAGAGAGAGAGAGAGAGAGAGAGAGAGAGACAGAGATTTCCAAACAGGCTCCACACTTTCAATGCAGAGCCTGATGTGGGGCTCCATCTTACAAACTGTGAGATCATGACCTAAGCTGAAATCAAGAGTCAGATGCTTAAACAACTGAGCCACCCAGGTGCCCCTAGTCTGGGAAACTCTTTATCTCTCCTTGTATTCTAAATGTTTTTTTTTTTTAATGTTCTTATTTATTTTTGAGACAGAGAGAGGCAGAGCATGAGCAGAGGAGGGGCAGAGAGAGGGAGACACAGAATCCGAAGTAGGCCAGGCTCCGTGCCGTCAGCACAGAGCCCGACGCGGGGCTCGAACTCACAGACCGTGAGATCATGACCTGAGCCGAAGCCGGACGCTCAACCGACTGAGCCACCGAGGCGCCCTCTCCTTGTATTCTAAATGATAGCCATGGTCTATAGAGTATTCTTGGCTGCAGATTTTTCCCATTCAGCACTTTGACTTTATCATTCTTCTCCCTTCTGGTTAGGAGGTTTCTGCTGAAAAATCCCATGATAGCCCTATGGGGTTTCCCTTGTATGCTTCTCTCTCTCTCTCTCTCTCTCTCTCTCTCTCTCTCTCTCTCTCACCACTTTTTTTTTTTTACTTTGTCATTATATTTCCCCAATTTATTTAAAATATGTCTTTGTGTGGATCTGCTTTTGTTGATTTTGTTGGTAGTTTTTGTGCCTCCTGGATTTGGATATCTGTTTCCTTCCCTAGATTAGGGAAGTTTTCAGCTATTACTTCTTCAAATAAATTATTTGTCCTCTTTTATTTCTTTTCTTCTGTGACTCCTATAATGCAAATATTATTATGTTGTATGAAGATGCTAAGTTCCCTAATTCTATTTTGCTTTTCATAATACTTTTTTTCTCTCTTTTGTTCAGCCCGATTACTTTCCATTGCTCTATCTTCCAATTCATTAATTCTTTCCTCTGCTTTTCCAGCCTGCTGATGATTGCATCATGCTTGTTTCTAATCTCATGTATTGCGTTTTTCATTCCTTATTGGCTCTTTTTATCTTTGCTTAAGGGTCTCACTTATGTCTTCCACTCTTTCTCAAGTCCACTGAGTATCCTTAGGATCACTGCTTTAAGTCTACATCAGGTATGTTACTTATATCTATTTTCCACAGATATCCAGCCATGGCTTTGTCCTATTTTTTCATTTGGGCACATTTCTCTGTCTTCTCCTTTTGTTTAAGTCTCTGTGCCTGTTTCTCTGTGTTAGGAAAATGAACTATGTCTCCTGTTCTTGAGGTTAATGCCTTATGAAGAAAAGGTCTTGTAGTGCACTGCTGTGTAGTATCATTTTCCCCAGAGCCTGGAGCTTATGGAAGTGTGTACTATCTATGCTCTGATGTTTTGTCCTGGGAGTGGTCACTTCTGTATTATGGCATTAAAAAAAAAAATGTTGAAGAATTCTTTACAAGGTGGAAATAATATGTTGTAAAAATGTCTTAGTTTGAGATTCACTTCATAAATTTGTTTTGGCCTATAAGTTGTATATTGAACAAATAATCTTTGTATGATATCATCATTGGATTTATTCAATTATGTTTAAAATTAGTTTTAATTATATAAACAAAATTGATCTTCCTCAGTGTAAAATATTAACAAACAAAAAGAAGTTTATATTGATCTCTATCTATACCATTGCCATCCCCTAAACATCTTTTTATCTACTTTTGTGCACCATTGCAGACATGATCTTTATATTTAATTATCTACATATACCTGTAATAGTACCTATTCCCTATTTTAATTAAAAAAAATTAATGTTTATTTTTGAGAGAGAGATAGCATGAGTTGGGGGGGGGGGGTAGAGAGAGAGGGAGACACAGAATCTGAAGCAGGCTCCAGACTCCAAGCTGTCAGCACAGAGCCTGATGTGGGGCCTGACCCCGCCAATCATGAGATCATGACCTGAGCAGAAGTTGGAGGTTTAACTGACTGAGCCACCCAGGCACCCCGCCTTATTTTACATTTTAACAAAAAGCGTAATTATATATTTATTTTTCACCTTATGTTTTAATGAACTACATGTATTGAATATCTTTTGGCTAGTGTATACTTTGAAAATTTATCTTTTATACACATACACAGTTGACTAGCCAGTTTTTTGAAAGATATCTTCATTTCCTATATCAGTTTTTTTTATGTAGAAAATATATATGGCATATAATACATACATATATATTATATGCCATATATATTTTCTACATAAAAAAACTGATATATATATATATGACTGATATATATATATATGAACTGCATATATATATATATATATATATATATATATGAACTGCATTAAAAATCTTATATTTATCAATATCCTATATATTTAACCAGGCTCCTAAAATCATATCCTGAATAATTATTTCCCCATTGGTATATATTGCTTTATCTTCATTAGATTCTAATAAATTCTGTAATGTAGTTTAAGGCTAACTAGTCTATTCAATTAGCATGTATTCTTATTCTTACACCAATTCAACTATCTTTTGGTTGTCATAATTTTATAATTACATATCCATTAAAACCTGGGTAATTTTTTTACCATATATTGTGACTATTTCAAAATCATCTGTGTTTTCTTTTAATCAGACATCCAAATAACTTTTTCCCGCCTTTACTGCCTTTGCCAGAAAGAAGGAAACAACTTAATTTAAATCTTTATCAGAATTATTTAAAAACACATATTGATTTAGGTAGATATACCACTTTTACAATTTCGATATTCCTATCTAGAAACATGATATATCTTTTTTATGCATAGTAGTTTTGGGTTTTTTGATTAATTTCTATAAGGTCTCTACATTTCTTATCAAGGTGTTCCATGTAGTCTATGTTTTGTTGATCTCATGAATAGAATATTTTCCCATGCCATCTTCCAATTTGTTATTTCTGGTGCATTAGAAAGGTGTTGATTCACTTTATATATTGAGTTGTATTTCAGTTAATTATCTATGCCTCCAGAGAAGCTACATATAAATATTGATATTTCTATTCTTATTACTAATAGCTACAGCTTTTATTTGTGTTTCATGTCTTATCTTGGCCAGTGTTTTAAAATGATGTGAGATAGCCATAAGGATAGTAGGAACTTTGTCATAATCCTCATTTAAGTAAAAATGCATTTTCCAGTAGCCATAATATTAACTTTAATGACTGATAATTCAGATCATGTTTGTTAAAATAGATGTCATGTTGAACAAACTCATTTATCCATGCTTATTTTTTAAATAATTAATTTCCTAATATCAATAATGAAATAAAAATAATGAAATAAATGCTACTTGTTATAAATTCTTCTATTAATATACTAATATACTATTTGCCAGTAATTTATATAGAATATTTACAACTGCATTCATAAATTTTATGGGCCTATAGTTATGGGTTATATTATTCATGGTTTCCTTCTTAAGGTGATATTTGAACCATAAAATAATTTGATAAACTTTCAATATTTTTCCAAGTGATGAAATATTTAACATGACATTGGAATTGTTTTATTAGAAATCTAAATGAAATCCATAGTAAAACTCTTACTGTAGTAAGCCTTTGATTATTTTTTATTCTTCCCAGTAGGTATTAGACGTTTCTTGTTTTCTAAGGTTTCTTGAATAGCTTTTCATCAGTTAAAAATATCCTATAAAAGGGACGCCTGGGTGGCTCAGTCGGTTAAGCATCCAACTTTGGCTCAGGTCATGATCTCGCAGTCTGTGAGTCCTAGCTCTGCGTCAGGCTGTCTGTGCTGACAGCTCAGAGCCTGGAACCTGCTTCAAATTATATGTCTTCCTCTCTCTCTGCCCCTCCTCCACTCATGCTGTCTTTCTCTGTCTCTCAAAAATGAATAACTGTTAAAAAATTGTTTTTAAATATCCGGTAAAAGTATCTTTTTCATTAAGGTTTTTGAATTTGTTGGCATAGCTTTTTTTTAAGGTTTATTTACTTATGTATTGATTTACTTTCTTTAAAGGTTATTTATTTATTTCTGAGAGACAGAGAAAGAGAATGTGGGGGAGGGACAGAAAAAGAGGGAAAGAAAGATAATCCTAAGGAGGCTCTGCACTGACAGTGTTCGTGCAGAACACTCTGCACAGTAGACTTTGAACTCATGAGCCATGAAATCATGACCTGAGCTGAAACCCAAAATCACGCTTAACCAACTGAGCCATCCAGGTGCCACTATTTAATTTTATTTAAATCCGAGCTAGGTAATATGTAGTGTAATAATTGTTTCAGAAGTAGAATTTAATGATTGATTCACCACTTACATATGACACCCAGTGCTCATCCCAACAAGTGCCCTCCTTAATGTCCATTGCCCACTTAGCCCATCTCCTCACCCAATATCCCTCCAGCAACCCTGAGTTTATTCTCTGTATTCAAGAGTCTCTTATGGTTTGCCTTCCTCTCTGTTTTTATCTTATTTTTCCTTCCCTTCCTCTATGTTCATCTGTTGTGTTTCTTAAGTTCCATATATGAATGAAACCATATGTTTATCATTCTCTGACTTATTTTGCTTAGCATAATACATTCTATTTCCATCCACGTTGTTGCAAATGGCAAGGTTTCATTCTTTTTGATCGTCACATAATATTCCATTGTGTATATTTGTGTATGTATGTATACACACACACGTATACATACACACACACACACACACACACACATACCACATATTCCTTATCTATTCATTAGTCAATGGACATTTGGTCTCTTTCCATAATTTGGCTATTGTTGATAGTGCTACTATACATATTGGGGTGCATGTGCCCTTTTGAATCAGCATTTTTGTATCTTTTGGATAAATACCTAGTAGTAAAATTCCTGGGTTGTAGGGCAGCTGTATTTGTTAATTTTTTGAGGACCCTCCATACTCTTTTCCAGAGTGGCTGTTCCATTTTGCATTCCAACCAGCAGTGCAAAAGGGCTCCCCTTTCTCTGCATCCTCACCAACATCTGTTGTTTTGTGAACTGTCAATTTTAGCCATTCTGACAGGTGAGAGGTGGTATCTCATCATGGTTTTGATTTGTATTTCCCTGAGGATGAGTGATGTTGAGCATCTTTTCATGTCTTTTTAGCCATCTGGATATCTTCTTTGGAAAAGTGTCTGTTCATGTGTTCTTCCCTTATCTTCACTGGATGATTTGTATTTTGGGTGTTGAGTTTGATAAGTTCTTTAAATATTTTAGATACTAACATTTTATCCCATATGTCATGTGCAAAAGCTTCTCTCATTACATCGGTTGCCTTTTTGCTTTGTTGATTGTTTCCTGCACTGTGCAGAAAGAAGCTTTGTATCTTGATAAGGTCTCAATAGTTCATTTTTATTTTTGTTTCCCTTGCTTCCAGATACATGTTTGGTAAGAAGTTGCTGTGGCTGAGGTCAAAGAAGTTGCTGCCTATTTTCTCCTGTAAGATTTTTATGGTTTCCTGTCTAACATTTAGGTCTTTCATCCTAAATGTTTAGGATGTTTATTTTTAATGTATGGTATAAGAAAGTGGTCTAGGTTCATTCTTCTGCATATCATTGTCCTGTTTTTCTGACACCATTTGCTGAAGAGACTTATTTCCATTGGATATTCTTTCCTGCTTTGTCAAAGATTAGTTTGCCATAAATTTGGGGGTCTATTTCTGGGTTTTCTATACTGTTCCATTGAATATTCTTTCCTGCTTTGTCAAAGATTAGTTTGCCATAAATTTGGGGGTCTATTTCTGGGTTTTCTATTCTGTTCCATTGATCTATGTGCCTGTTTTTGTGCCAGTACCATGCAGTCTCAATGATTACAGCTTTCTTTCTAATACAGTTTGAAGTTGGAATTATGATGCTTTCGTTTTGGTTTTCTTTTTCAGGATTGCTTTGCCTATCAGGGTCTTTTCTGGTTCCATACAGATTTTAGAATTATTTGTTTTAGCTCTATGAAGAATGCTGGTGTTATTTTGATAGAGATTGCATTGAATGCGTAGATTGCTTTGGGTAGTATCAACATTTTAACAAAATTCCTTCTTCCAATCCATGAGCATGGAATGTTTCTCCATTTCTTTGTGTCTTCAATTTATTTTGTAAGCTTTCTATAGTTTTCAGTGTACAGATCTTTTACCTCTTTGGTTATGTTTATTCCTAGGTATTTTATGGTTTTCAGTGCAATAGTAAATGGGAATGATTCCTTGATTTCTCTTTCTGCTGCTTCATTGTTGGTGTATAGACATGTAACTGATTTCTGTACATTGATTTTATATCCTGTGTCTTTGCTGAATTCATGTATCAGTTCTAGCAGTTTTTTGGTGGAGTGTGTCAAGTTTTCCATGTAGAGTATATTGTTGTGTGGGAAGAGTTAAAGTTTGACTTCTTCCTTGCTGATTTGAATGCCTTTTATTTCTTTTTGGTGTCTATTTGCTGAGGCCAGGGCTTCCAACACTATGTTGAACAACAGAGGTGAGAGTGGACATCCCTATTATTTTCCTGACTTTAAGGGGAAAGCTGTCAGGTTTTCCCCCATTGAAGATGATATTAGCTGCAGGTCTTTCTTATATGTCCTTTATGATATTGAGGTATGTTCTTTCTATCCTTACTTTCTTGAGGGTTTTTTATCAAGAAAGGATGCTGTATTTTGTCAAATACTTTTTTTTTGCATCTATTCAGAGGATCATGTGGTTCAAATCCTTTCTTTTATTAATGTGATGTATCACTTTGATGGATTTGTGGATATTGAACCACCCTTGCAGCCCAGGAATAAATCCCACTTGATCGTGGTGAATAATTATTTTAACTATTGTTGGATTTGGTTTGATAGTATCTTGTTGGGAATTTCTGCATCCATGTTGATCAGGTAGATTGATCTGTAATTCTCCTTTTTAGTGGGGTCTTTGGTTTTGGAATCAAGGTAATGCTGGCCTCATACTATGAGTTTGAAAGTTTTCCTTCCATTTCTACTTTTTGGAATAACTTCAAAAGAACACATATTAACTGTTCTCTAAATTTTGGAAGACTTCTCCTGGGAAGCTATCCTGCCCTGGATTCTTGTTTTTTAGATTTTTGATTACTGATTCAATTTCTTTACTGGTTATTGGTCTGTTCAAAAAAAAATTCTTTACTCTTTTAATGACCACTCTGTTGAAATCCTTTTTATTTTAATGCCATATATTTGCTTTTATCCCCTTAATTAAAACAAACTTTGCCTTTTTAATTTATTATATTATTTATTACTCCAAAGAATAAATTCATTTTTTCCACATGTCCTTTTTGAACATACCAAATCAAGTAATTTTGATATATTTGTCTGCTGTCCTTAGACTTGTGTTATTTTATAGACATTGAACATTTAGCTTATCAATGTTTGATTATGAATAATAAAATCAGTTAGGGCCATACATTTGCCTCTGAGCAGAACTTTGGATACATTCTACTAATTTTGATAAAAAGAATTCTATGGTTGATGCATAGAATCTTAAGGTTTTATCCTTCTCATTTACTTATAATCTTTCTTTTTATTTTGTTTTGGTCTTTAAATTTTTATTATTACTTTTATTATGCTTCAATGGCTTTGATGTCAGAGAATCTTGTATATTTACTTTCATATTTTTATAATACTTAAATGTTTAATCTGTGGTCTAAATGTGATTTTTAAAATAATTATTTCATCATATCTTAAAAACATACACCCTGTATTGGCAGGTTATATTTTCTATAATTAATTTTAATTACACTTTATTAATGATTATGTTTTATGTTTAAGGAGGCAGTTTAAAAATATTTTATTATTTTCAAGTTTTTATAAATTTATTTCTTTTAAACTACCTATTAAAAAGCTGAATGTTTCTGCCAATTTAGCTTTGTATTCATAATGGGCTTTTAAAAATATATTTGAGAAAAAAAAATCCTGAATATATATTTAGCTTCACTATGGAATTATTACTGTTTTTCAATGAAAAATCCATCTCTTTATCTAATATAATCTGAAGGTTAAAAATTGATGAATTTTGTTTTATTTTTGTCATATTGTTTTATGATTTTAAGAAATAACACTTGGGCTATGTGTCCTTCTATTTCTTCTTCATATATAGTTATTAAAAATACTATTGATTATAAAAGAATGAGACATTTTAAAAATAGAACTGTAAAGACAATTTTATTTGCAAAAACTCATTCCCAATGTTAATTTCTATCATTATAAAAGTCATGAATATAATACTACTTTTTGTATTCATCATTTCATGTAAGTCACCTTAGTCTTTGCCCTTTCATTTTGAAGTTTTACATATAGGTCATTGTTCATAAAGGATGAGTATACTATTTAACTTTCAAGAATAAGTTTAATTTTTGAATTTAACTTTCGTTGCAAAAGTTTAATTACAAATATAGTTTATCTGTTTCTAACATTTGGCTAGGACTTTTTTTATATCATGGCTATACTAATTTATTTGTTTTATTTGGTTTTCTATTTGAGATTATTAGTATTTTTTTAGTTGAAAACATGGAATTATTGTATATTCCCTTGCATGTCAGAATGGTTATTCACTGGGTACCTATCTATTTCATTGAAGTCTTTTTCCTTAATTTTATATAGCTATTGCTCCATGGATTTTTGCTTGTTCATTTGTCTCTGAGATGCTGGCCTGATTTTTTGGCCTTTTATATTGGATAGGAGAAATCTGAGGTCACATTGGGTTTTATTTAATAAGACTATCCTTGTTTTACACCTGAATTTTTTTTAGTACTTTTTGTTCAAAGAGGAAGGTGTCCTTTTTAACTAGACAAAATTGATCTGCCCATTTAGGTAATTTTTATCTATTATATACCTCTCTTATCATTTTTTTCTCTCTCTACACCTATTTTTCATAGGTTGGATCTTCTTCTATATGTAACATATTCTTCTTAGCTATTTTCTATTTCTCTTTGAATTAGTGGAGAGCCTTTCAATCTCATCCTCTGCATAATTCAGATGCAGAGACTTGGATGGCCACTTCAGATGATCAATTGCTCTGATTGTTACTATCAACCTTCTTTTAGAAGTATTTGTGGCATTTGGGCCAGATGATTCTTTGGACTGTCCTATGCATTGTATAATATTTAGCAGCATTCATGGCCACTAGATACCAGTAGAATCCTTCAAGTCATGATTATCAAAAATATTACCAGATATTGCCAAATATTTCCTGGGGAGAGACAAATGCAAAATGACTCTCAGTTGACAACCACTTCTTTACATTTTAAAGCATTTTTATATCTTACTTTCTTTTTGTATCAGTCTTTACCTGAGTGCTTTATCTATGAATCCTTGTTCTTGTTTTGATGCTTTAATGACCTGTTTACTTTTTATTTACTGTTTAAATTTTTTGCCTAGCCAGTATTTGTACAGTGGACTTTTCTGAGGCCCTAAGGTCTGCTTCCTCCCACAGTGTGGTAAGGAAACATGTTCAATGTGTAATTCTTAAATCATGTGTAATATAATCAAGATAGAAATCATAGCATCACATACTTCAAAATTTTTCCAAAAACAGCTCCCACATCATATTGGTAGAAAAGGGAAACAAGATAATATACATCAAGCAATGCATGCCTACCTTTCAGACCACAATCTACCCTGTATACCCTCAATCCAATTGCAGATTATATAATCTCTTTCCTCACCCTCCTCTGCCTCTTCTCTCTTTTCCTCTTTCTCATCTTTCCTCCCTCCTTGTGTATGTATGAGATGATGGCAAGAAGAATAATAATATTTGATAGATTATGATAAATAAGAATGGCTATTGAGTACTTACTGTACAAGGAATCTTGGGCTAACTACGCCATATGTACTGCCTCAAGGCATCACAATTCTTTGAAATAGATGCTGTTATTATTCCCATTTTACAAATGATAAAATTAATAGAGAGCCTAAGTAAAGTGCCTAAGCTAAGTGTTGAAGCCAAGGTTTAACTGAGGTTCTGCTGATCTCAGATACTGCCCATGGTATTATTCTGCACAATGATTTTTTTTTTTTTTGGTCCATCACTATGATGCGAAGGTGGGGTGAAAATAAGGATGAGTGGCTGCTTAGTTTTCTACTTAAATAATCTTCTCAGACCTTGAGCAAGGATTAGACAGTGCAGTGAGTCAAAGGCTTTTGTTACCATTTTCCTTTCTGGATGAATGTTTTAGTTCAGGTGGCAGACCATACACAAAATACAATCTTTTTCCCAAGCCGAATTTATTAGTCTCATCATCTGTGAATATCATTGCCATATTTTTGCCTGAGTTCTCTTGTATCCCCAAATCCTGGGGTTTATAAAAGAATCTTATAAATTATATGATTCTGTTGTTATTTTTATGGGATCTTGGGAGAGACTCTATTAGTCACTTTTAGCATGACTGTTAAGATTTTAACTAGAAATCTACATCAAAAGTTTTTTAATTAATATTTTTGAGTACTAATGAAAATATCAGTAATCCATAAAATAAATACATGTATTATATTTATGTATTAAATTGACAAGATTAACTTTAAAGATTTAAACATGTTATTTTAACTAAACATCAAATGGCTTTTAAAAAGGGCCTAGAACAATGTTGGAGTACTTCTCAGAAATCTAGCTGGGAAATTCTGGTTTCTGAGACTTTCACATTGTCATAGGGCAGCCTTTATATCCTACTTTGGCTCAAGAGTTATAAATACACATGGGAAACTGAACGAAGATTTTCAACTTCTCATCTTCTAACTGACATTTTTATTTGAAAGTGTCTCTTTTCTTATTTTTAACAAGATACTCAACTTGCAAAAATAATTCTTCAAGTTTGTACCCATACAATAGACTTACATTTTTCCAGAGAATAAAATCCTTCACAGAATAGCCATAAAGAAAGCACCCTGAGTTGTAGTGGGATGGAGAAATTGAATCCCAATCCCGGAAAACCAGTTTTTCATTCCATGGCACAAGGTTAAAGCCAGTGCATAACTCTGCACCTGAGCTACCTACCAGAACAGATACCTCACAAACTCAAATGGAGCTTATGTCCTGTTGACATACACACCCAGAAACTGTGTTTAATTCCATTTAATCTCCAGGATATCCAATGCCCATTACCTCTTTGCTATGGCTAATGAAACCTTGGTTTTGTTTCGGATAGCAACATGCCCATATCAGACTACAGATTAAAATTAGTCTAAAGTAGTCTTAAAGGGTGACATGGCACATTTCTGATCAATGAGATCTATGGAGAACTCACTAGGATTTATTTCTAGGAAAAAATGTTCCTTTCCTAATCCTGACAGAGGAGGACAGACACTATGAATATAGTTCTTCCCTCCCCTTCTTTTTCATAATGTCTTGTATCTATGAGGCAAAAAGAAAAAAAAAGAAAAATTTAAAAAGGAGCTATCATGGAGGACAATGAAGTGTAAGGATAGAAGGAGACTTGGTTCTACCTTGAGCAGCTAAGCAAACTCCAGCATCTCAAATTCAAATCTCTTGTTATGTAAGAATAACAAAGCCCTGTGCTCAAGGCCTGTGAGTCAGATTCACATTACTATGTATGTAAAACAAGTTCCAAACTGGTATCATTCTAAAGACTTCTTCTCTATCTTACTTTCGAATATTGGGAATGACTTCTACATACATGAGTGGAGTATCAAGGAAGCAGGAAATTTGAAGACAGTTGTAGTTTTTTTCTAGGCCATGGAAACTTTGAGGAAAGCTTACCTGTCCTCACCCTCACAATCAATAATTTTTAGAATATGCAGTTGATTCTCATTTTTCACTGAGTTATGTTCTATAAAGTTCCCTAGTAACACTGAATTAGTGAATACTGAGCCAGTGCCCCTAAAGGAAATAGATAGATGTAGGCATAGATATCCCACATATTATAGTCTTAAATCTTAATTGATTCTGGTAGATTCTGTCGTCCTTATTTTACAAAAGAATGAGTGAAGTTTAGAAAATTTAAGTGGCTTGCCTAAAACTGCTTCACTAACAGGTGCCAGTGTTGGCGTCAAAGTCCATGCAACTGGACTAGAGCTTGCACCACAGTGTATTGCCCCCGACCTTCTCCATTCTCTGGTCATCTCTAAAAGCTGAAACAAGAAGGCATAGTGTTGTCTTGGTTGACCTCAGCTGAGAACATAGGGGAGGGGAGCTAAGGGACTTAAATTTGTTACCATTTTGTGCAGATCCACAAATGACTGCAAATTGCGAGTATTGATTTGGGGGTTACCAATAACAATTTTTTTGTTTTATTTTAAAGTTTTATTATAGGCTTTACTGCTGGTTACAAAAAAAAAAAAAAAGACATGCAACTGCCACAAGTTGGGCAGTACATACAAAGCCTAGGCTGTAAAAACTATTTCAAAATACAAATTTGGGGTTTTTTTGGAATACGTTGTGTCAGAGGGTGCCCACATTAATACCTTTGGTATAAAACAGTAATGTTTCCCTTGAAAAGCAGACCAAACCCATTCATTACCTCATACAAATTCACATCTCCTTGTACCTACTCCATCTAGTCTGGTCTCAACCAGCCAGATTAGTCACAACTCACTTCTGTCCCTTCAGGCACAAAGGAGACCGAGGGATAGGTAACCCAGAAAGCCCATCCTCCACAATCACCCTGCAGACAGCCTGGCTCCAGTGCTGGCTACCTGTGTCACACAAACACACATCCCCATCAACAGTCTCACACATCTCTTAAACAAATACAAACATAAACACTAACCAGACAGCAAAGGATCTGCACATCCTCTCAGTCTGCTCATTGATGGGCATCCCATTTTAGCAAGTAGGTGAATTGCAAATACAGAATCCTTAAATAATGAGAATCTATGTAACTATATTTTGTTGTTTTTTCATTAAAATTTACTTTTCTCACTAAAAAGTGAAATCTTGTTATACCAATTTTGAATACCTCTGCTGACAGCTTTTGCTATCAAAGTGTAAGCTGACTTTCAATTTCTGGTTCTTTTCATGAATGATATCTTGTATTCCCTTTAGCCTCTGTACATGGACACATGAACATAGGTGCTTATACACATATAGCCATATAACAGCAATACCATATTGTGTTTTCCAATATATAAAAGTGCCATTCAATTATTCATTGTCCCAATTCACAAAGCAGCAAGTATAGGGAAGTCAATATCTTCTCAATGAAAATGGAGTAAAAATGAAACCTCATAGACTAAGGTGAAGGAGCAAATAGGGAATAACTATAAATGGGTGTAAGGATTCTTTTTGGGGTGATGGAAATGTTTTAAATTAGGTTGTAGTAATTGTTGTACCACTTTGTAAATACGTTAAACATTATTGAGTTGTACACTTTAGATGGGAGGGTTGTATTCTATATAAATTATACCTCAGTGATTCTGTTAATACAAAGTGATGCATCAGCTACACATGCACAGGTCTGCAGAACAATGGGGGATGTACTGTCACTGCTTAGGAATTTACACTCACTGGGGATTTTCTATGTACAGTTGCCACGTTCTTAGGCAGCTTTATTATTCACCTGTCACAAGAGAGCTGCAAAACTCCATGTGCTTGCATGGGTTGGAAATGTCTATTAACTTGTCAGTAAATGAAAAGGGTGAAGGGTTTTCATCTCTGCAGATGAATTAGAACAGGTGCAGCATGTCTCCAAGATCACTAATTAAAACTACTCAGGACTTGTATTTATTTTACATGAAAAAGAGTTTTACATATGTTTGAAAACTGTATGGAAATATAGAATTTTTAAAAATGGACTATAGAGTTAACCTCTCTTTCTGCTTTATATCACTTCATGAATGGAACACTTGCTAGGGTCTCATTTTTTGATTATTATACTGGTTTTACATTTCACATACCAATATAACAAGTATAAGCTGTACTTATTAGCAAGAGGATTTTATTCAGTGTGGGCATAAATATATGCTCTCAATTTGTACCATTTGTAATTAACCCCAAGAATGACACTAATATATTTTTATACATAATCTTTGGAGAGTCTGAGGCTCATGTCCTTCCAAATTGTGCATATTTCTTTGTAGCTCAAAGAAAGAGACATAAGGTGCATGGATAAAGAAAAGATCAACTAGATAGATCTATATTATGCAATTTTGAAAACAGTCTGAATCTAAGTATAAGAAAAACCTGTATTTGAAGAACTTATGAAATTTTAAACAAGTCACTAAGCCTATCTGTTCCTTAGATACTTAATCTCTTAAGGCCTAGATCAAATGTCACTTCTTTCACAAAGCTTCTGGAGATCTCTTTAGCTGAAATCAATATTTTCCTCTACCCTCCTATAGAACTGTGCACCTTGCGTATATCATACAGCATGGAGGAGGAGGTGTGGAGAAGGCACCAAGCTGACAGACAGTGTAGTTTTGTGATGAAGGTTTGGATTCTGTAACCAGAGTCAGAGTAGCTGGGATAAAAGCCAAGTCTTACCACTTACTAGCTATGCAACCGTGGAGAAGATTCTTTAAATTTCTGGTCTACCAAATAAGAATTATAATGGTACTTGCCTTACCTAGTTTTGTTGGGAGAGTTAGGTGGGAGAAACCAAGTAAAATGCTTTGAATTGTGCCTGTGAGAATGTAATTGCTCCAGAAACAATGGTTGTTGATGTTATCTATCTGGAGGGCATTGAAACATAGTAAAATAAAATAAAATAATTGGTTGGATCCTGACTCAGCAAGTTGCTAGCCTTGTGATCTGGGAAAATCACTATTTGTCAATTGCCTCATGGATGATGTTATATGTAAGGGTGAAAAGGATGCAACACAATAGAGTGCATGAACATGTTTTACAGGTGATACAGAGCTATTCAAGTATTAGACATTATTTGGAGGATATGGGGTATTAAAAATTATTTAGTCAATTAGACCTGGACCTAAATTCAGGAATTACCCTTCACCAACTTTGTTTCTTAGGAAATTGTCTCTGTGCATCAGTTTCCTAATACCAATGAAGATTGGATTGTTATTCAAAGCATTAAATAATATTTTAAGTACCGGACCCATCATGGCAGACATAGCAGGAATCAAATTGCATAATGTCATTCCTTAGCACAGTTTGTTTTGTTATTTGTGTATATGTCTGTTGATCTCCTGAACTCAAAAACTATACAGGGTTCTATTTTGCACACTGCAAAGCCTTTTGAACAAACCCATACAACATAGGAAGATTTCAACCAAGTCTTGAGTTGCTGGAGAAAAACTGTGCTTCAGCTTACCTTCCAGGTTTGGGCCAAAACCCAACAGATTCTGGGATAGGTTTCCCATTTCATACCTAAGGTTTTGTACAGAAAATGAAATCAACAAATACAAAAGTACTCTGATCACTTCCAAGGCTTTTAATATAAAGATATTTTATTGTACAAAAGCTGTTCCAATGTCAGGGCCCTTCCGCTCCTTCCTATTATGTGGCTTGTCCTGACTTTTCCTTTAGCCTGGCCAACAGATGGATTGAATAGAATCTCCTGGCATTATGTGGGTCATGGCAGGAATGAACAATCAGCCTCCTTATTTATGTAGAAGGAAGCAGGCCATCTTGAACAAGTATATTGTTACTTCAGTATAACCACCAGCCCACTAGCTATTAGGGGGTCTTGAGCTTATCATTGTTGCTCCTTCTTCTTGCTCCTTAACTCCAGTGGTTGAGAAGCAATGAAAGGAACAAGGCCAAACCTTGCTTAAAATGGTTCCTATCTGGCTAGATAGATTCTGTCTGGTGCCTGCCTGTACACAGAAAGCTTAGGAAACAGTGTGGAATATAGAAAGGAAGATTATGGGCATGCAATTTGGTTTTGGATAAAGCAGTAAGGAGAAAGATGCAAATCATATGTCAGTCAGAAAAAAAAAAATATTTGTTTTTCTACATAATTGCCATGACCCTAGGCAGCAACTGAGAGTCTTGACTGACAGTGGATATTCCTGGGCCCAACACAAAGTAACCACTGGTGGCCTCCTCTAGGTAGCTCTGCAAAACCAAAGATCATTTCAGCCTGCCTTCCTGGCATCTGTCCCAGAGTTACTCATTCTTCAAAGCTTTTACCATGCCAGAACTTCCAGTTACCCACAGCCCCAACACTCAGCTAAAATTGAAAACAAATGGAGGATTCATTAAACAGTAGCTGAAATGATTCAGTGGAAGTGGCTCTCTGTGCCTCTGGCTGATGTTCACAGAATGAACAATTAAGTAAGAGTCAAAGAAGTAAGAAAAAGAAAAGGGACAAGAAAAACTGCTACACTTAGTAACATGTAAGAATAATGCAATCATGTCAGGCCCAACTGGTCAACCCACATCTTTCTGGAGGAAGAGCCCTGGACTACTTTCAAGTTCTGTTTATGTGCCCACAGGAAGCAGGGTTATAAATATCCCCTGATGCACCAATTGAGCAGCTGGCCAGTCCCAGGGAGTTTCAAACACTAAACATTAATTTCTCTGCCTTCTGGTTCTTCCTATTCTGTGTCCTCCCCTTGCTCTCAGTCTCAAGGCAGAACAAAACTGGGTTCTGAACTTCACTGTAGAAAGACAAAAGAGTTTCTGCAGCTTGCAGCTTATTCCATCCGGGGAAGCAGCACAGACTTCAGGTGCTTGGGGAAGCCATCTGTAGCTCTTGAGGCGATGGAACTGGGCTGAGAATGAATGCTTTCTGGCTGCTCTGCTTCCAGCTGGAAAGACCACTGAGGAAGCCCATCAAGTTGCACTGTCTGCAGAATTGCCCTTATCCATCCCATCTGCTGCTTTCCAGTGATGGAGAGCTGCCTGAAATGTCCCAGACCGAGGGAAGGGCTGCCAGGGTTCCTTCCAGAGAGGCATGGGGGACTGTGTTTTCCAGGTGTACCATAGAGTGTTGCATCACACCTGCCATGTGCAGGCTACCTGAGCCTGAGGCTGGGGCAGGGGCTCAGATACATGTCTGAGCAGATTGGGTGGAAAGGGAGGGATTGATTGTCTCAGGTGTACAGGAGAAGAGAAGCTGAAACATATAAAGCTGCTTTTGAAGTATGCAAACCATAGACCAAACTCTACTCCATGAAATCACAAAACAAATCATGGAAAGTTTTAGCTAAAAATGTGGATGTAATCTGACTGAGATGAAATAGATATCTCAAAGGTATACACAAAGGAAAGCCTAATAATGTCCTGGGAATGTGAAAAAGAAATGAAGAGGAGCTGAGGAGAGAGAAAGGCAAGTGAGCAAGGATAGGAGGGAGACATACTTATCCTGTGTAAGCAATCTCCGGGGAACAAGGACCTTCATCTCCCTGCCCACTGCTTATCAAGGCACATGGGAGAGCAAAGCACAGTGTGCTTTTTGTGTGTTTTTTCATCATTTTTTTTCAGTATGTTCTGATTGAACCAGAGCCTCCATGTGGCACGCTAACAATACCCTTTACCCTCCTTTTATCCAGCCTGTTCTCCAGACTTGTCATTATTTCTCATACCCCACGTGTTGGGTTCCTTTCATCTTTTCTCAGAAATGATTACCTTCAGACCTGTTATGTGAAAAGCTATGACATAGTACATAATACCCAAGACCTTTCAAACAGACCGCCTTGAAAAATCCTTGTTAGTACGATGCAGGGACCTTCTGGATTAATGTTTGTCATATATTATTAGCACAAGATGTGTAGGAAGATACCTCCAGACACACTTATCTGTAAGATGCTGGGGAAGACGAAGAGAGAAATCTGAGATGTGAATCCACTTTATGTTTTTTTTAGAGAATAAATATTTTTATATTTGGTAAATTTATATATAACCTACTTCTAATAATGACTTGAGATGTCTTATGCAAAATACCTTATTCAACAATAGGCACAGATAATTAGAATAACAAATATGGAGAAGAATATTAATACACCAAAAATATGAACTGTTATAGGAACAAGCAATGCATTTAGCTTCCTGGAAGCCAAGCAAAAAAATTATAAGATACTTATTAATAGTTGAGGAATGAAATCAAAATGGTTAATTAATGGGGACGAATATCTTTCTGTAAGTAAATTCTAAAATATGTTTCAACATATTTGGATACCTTTAGTTAGATAAATAATCATGGGAGATGAACAAAGTCATGGAAATATTTGTGTGTGGCTTTGAGAACCACCTTATTACTTCAAATTTATTCCTCATATGTTGGTGCATATATGTAAAGGCTCTTAAAACACAGTGGTATCAAGCTGGAGCAAAGCACATCAGAATTAGGATGGGAAATTTTTTAAATGTGCCCATTCTTTGTATCTTTCAGAAAATTCTGATTTGAAGGATGTAACAGTAAGGAATATGTTCTTAGTAAGTTATTGAAGTAAATCTTTCCCTTCCATATCCCTCCCTAGTAGAGAATTTGCTGGAGCAGCAGGGAGAAGTAGAAAGAAGGTAGCAGCCACTGGGGATGGCCTTGTTCTTTAAACTAGGCAGGTGTGATCTATAGGACATACCTGATTTTAGCTTTCTTAGGATATTTTCCGGTGTAACTAATATCCTGGATTTGTTCTGTCCCATTAAGATACAGAATCTTTTGGTTTCCACCTCATTGCCCTGATCACTAAAAAAAATGTATTTTTTTCTGAGCTGTACCTTGCAAAGGACTCAAAATGTTCTAAATAATCAAGAAGTAGGAGACGTTTCTTCTTTCTTTAAATGGTCCTTTGAGATAAGTCCTCTTCATTGTCATTTCTTGGGGGGGGGGGGTTGTCAGAGCTCCATCCATGCCATCACTATGGGTTTTCACTAAAGTTCTGAAAACCTAATCTTGTAGCATGAAATGCATCAGCAAAGGATGTCACTATGGCATTCAGTCTAAAATGTAATGATTACTATCATTCGTTGATGTCTAATAATGGCCAAGAATATATAATTTCATTAACGAATCCTATGAGACCAGTATTACTACCTTCCTTGGTTTACAGATAAGTAAACTAAGCCAGTGAGGGAAATAACTTTCCCATGTATCATGAACAAAATAGATGGTAGAAGGCATTCTGGGCAGGGCCATAGATCTCAGCAGTTATTACAACGAACTTGCACTACCTCATGTACCCCTAGTGGTCATGATCTTATTTACCCCCTTCAAGATTTCACACCAGATAGAATCTATTTTGGAAAGTTCTTTAAAGCAAGGTTAAGGGCTTTGCCAAATCTATGCCAGCATTCTAAGAATATCCCCATTGAGCATCAGTGAAAGGTAAGCCCCGGTTCATTGAGTTAATTTCTCAACTTGAGAGTATCTGCAGTTAAACTGTAGCTTTGCTGCTAGAGAAGCATAGACCCTGGAGTCATACTGTCCATGTTCAAATCCTTCCTCGACACTTATTAGCTGCTCAAGTTAATAATAATATCTCTATGTCTCAGTTTTCTTTCCTATAAAAAGATAGTAACTGTGGTGCTTATCTTAGTGGTTTCTGGTGGGAATTGAATGTGCTTTTTACAGGTACAGTGTTTATAAGATACCAAGCACAGAGTATGCATTCAGTAAGCTAAAGTTAGCACTGTTTTTACTGTTTTTTTTTCTATTAAAATACATCTGTTTGTCACCTTCTTTGGACATCACATTCATCCTGTTCTTTTTCCAAAGAACACGCATTTTAGGGTAGACATGTGTGAGTCCAGTGACACTTGAGGCAGCATCAAAGACAGCTTCCCTTCCAGGCCTCACAAAATGCAAACCTTTACCAAGCTACAAAAGAAAACTCTATTTCTCCTCCAAGGGTTGCTGTGCTTTCTGGCTCCTAAGTCAGAGCATCTGAATGAGGGAAACTTTCTCTCTGGCTCGGTCTCTTTCCCTTTCTCAAATAAATGCACAGAATTTCTAACAAGATATTTTTCTTTCCATATCACAGTCTCTTTTTTTTATGTTTCCCAATTTTAAATTTAACAGACTACCTATGCTGGGAATTGTTCAGTGATGTTGATTTATGAGACTTATGCAAAAAAGGACAGCCTTACCAATGCACATATCTATTTGGCAAGGCAGCAGTGATTTATAAAAAGACAGGCTGGTGACACTCATATAAAGGCAGCTTTCATGTGGCAACTGTAAAGGCAAAAAGAAAACCTCCTACCAATTGAATGACAAAATCATTGGCTACTTTATGAGTAGAGTAAATTCCACCCTAGCTTCAACTCAAAGTCCACCTGTGGAGAATGTGCCATCTCAGATGGGGTGCCCAAAGTGAGCTTGTATTAACTTTTCTTGATCTCTAAAGTTCAGTTTCAAGTTAGGTTGGTTGGTTTTTGTCTAATCATTGTTCAATGGGTCTGTCAGCCATGAACTTCTCTCAACTTCATTAAAGCTCTGCACATTTTGTAGAATTTTTTCATCTAGATGACCTACTGGAGAAATGGTATGTAATCTCAAGATTCTTTTATTTGTCCTAGAAAGATAAACTTTATATTTTGTAAGATGTGTTCTATGGAAACTAGACTTGGGAAATTAGACTTCACTCATTAGGTTTTTCTAGACTATTTTCCAAAGTCCTAACCTCAATTATTATTGGCCTTTTTCTCTCTTTTTTTAATGTTTATTTTTGAGAGAGAAAGAGACAGCATGAGAGGGGGAGGGGCAAAGGGAGAAGAAGACACCAAATCCGAAGCAGGCTCCAGGCTCTGAGCTGTCAGCACAGAGCCCAACGTGGGGCTCAAACCCACAAGCCATGAGATGACGACCTGAGCCAAAGTCGGACGTTTAACTGACTGAACCACCCAGATGCCCCTTATTGGTCTTGTTCTTGAGACTCAGTGTAGTTCAGCACAAACAGAAATTCAGTTTTGTCTCCAACCCTTTCCCTGGCAATGCAAAACCTATCAGACAGAATGGCTGTAGTGAATTATCAAACCCTTTCCATGACTGCAGAACATCACATACATTGAATAGAAGTGACTGCCTGAATGCGTCCACTTGTCACATCAGTTAAAAGTTCACCTTTATCTGTCAAGATAGGCTTGGTGCCAGAGACTGAATGTCTAAGTACCCCCATCATATGTTGGTTATAACCACTGTTGCAGCAGTTTACATCAGCAAAGGTTATTTCCTACTCAAACTGCATGTTTGTAATGGGTCAGATGAAGCTCTGTTCCTTATCATCTTCACTCCTAGACATTAATGGAATAACCTCTATCTTGAATTTTTCCAGTCTTGTGGTAGAAGAAAAAGGAGTCATACTGAAAACTATGAAAATGGCTACTCAGAAGTGACCCACATTTCTGTTCAAATTTCATCAGCTGAAGCAAAGCATACAGTCAATATGTACTAGTCAATAATCCTCCTCTCAGGAGGGGAAACATTGGGAGTAAAAAATGGAATATTTTTCTATAACAGAGAACTAACATGATCCTTCAATTTATGATGAAAACTCAAAGGAGCAGGAGTAAGGTGGTCACTGCAATAATCCTATAACTGGGTCTTAGGATAAGATGTTCAGTAGTGGAATGATTGGGCAAGCCATTTTTTTCAATGAACATAAACACTGGAAACTTCTAGAAAGAAGCAGTACCTATTTACCACATGTTCATCATGTGTATAAGTTACGAATGTTAGCAAAGCAGGAAGGTGATAATGACTGGTTTAAATTGTTAGACACTCTGAGAATTCTCCCAGAATAGTTTTTGTAGAGGGCAACAGACATAACAAAATCAGAGAGCCTGGGCCCCACTTAAAATAAACTCTTCCCTATCCTGAGGGTCAGCAAAGTAAAGAATGGCCTCCCTCTTGAGAAGGGAACTGCCTTATATGGTGAGCAAGAGATACTATGCAAGGGACTGACTGGGGGGAAATGTTTTGCAGTGAACAGAAGCACCAGACATTTCCATATAGAATAGAAATTCCCTTTACTTCCAAAAAGGAAAGTAGCAGCTGAGAGTGGGTGAACATGAATTGCAAAGAGAGGAGCATAGAACACTAAGAAATGGAAAAGGAAAGGAAATTGAGAGCTTAGGTTGAGGGGAAAAATGGGAATTCTAGTTACAGTGAGGGCAGCAGACAGAACAAAACCTGGAGGAGAAATAAAAGATAAGGAATCCGGAGAAGGAGAATATTTTTTTCCTCAAAAATCTTAGTAGTGAGAATAGTAGCCATGCTTCCTCAAGTCAACAAAATCTTCATATTCTTCTATGGTAGGCTCTATGCCAGATCCAGAGAATGGAAAATTGAATAATGCACAGACCCTGACTTCCAGAAGCTTATATTCTAGTATGAATGATGGTCAATAAATAGAAAAATTCAATATTGTGCGATTAATCACAAACAGAATTAAATTTAAGATGGTAATATAACACAGGAGAAAATCGCCTGGGTGGCTCAGTCAGTTAAGCATCAGACTTCAGCTCAGGTCATGATCTCACAGTTTGTGAGTTCAAGCCCTGCATCGGGCTCTGTGCTGACAGTTCAGAGCTTGTAGCCTGCTTCAGGTTCTGTCTCCCTCTCTCTCAAAAGTAAATAAAGCTTTAAAATTTTTTTTAAAACAGAACGCAGGAGAATGGCATCTAGACAAACATAGGGAAGTAATGGAGAAAGACCAAAAAAGATTTCCTAGGATAGTAATACTTGACTATCATACTGAAGGATATAGAAGACTTCACTATACAAGGGAAAGTTAGAAAAGTTGCACCTCTTTGCATGGCAAAGAGCAGATGCAAGTGCGTAGAGATGTCAGAACCATTAAATGGAAGGTCACATTCAGGGAACTCAGCATGAGATGTGTTGTGTGGCTAAAGCTGAGGGGATAAATATGAATCACAGTCCAGGGTCCCTGTGTCAGCTCTGACACTAATAAGCTGAAGTTTGAGCCAAGACTCAGCTTCTCTGGGCCTCAGTTTTATTTCTGGCTAAAATGATGGTGTTGAAGG
This sequence comes from Felis catus, assembly GCF_018350175.1. Taxonomy (NCBI): domain Eukaryota; kingdom Metazoa; phylum Chordata; class Mammalia; order Carnivora; family Felidae; genus Felis; species Felis catus. The sequence goes on from NC_058370.1 coordinate 123,244,960, forward strand.
AAGTGAGACACCCTTGACACCTGACATTATAAAAGGTCAAACTCAAGAGTTTTCAATGGATGGCTAGACATCTGCAGCACTTTATTAATTAGCTGTTGGTATCTCTCCTCTTCATTGCCTTTGCTCTAAGTCCTAAAGAAAGAAGAAGCTCAAAGTTTGTTTAGGTCATTTATCTTTTAACTCCAACTTCCCACATTCAGCATCTGTTCTACCCCCTTCCTGAAAGGATTATGTCTGGGAGCTCATTACCACCATGGGCAGCCTTTTTCAGTGACAGGCCCCTTTAATGTCTGGAAATGCTCCTTAGACTGTGCTGAAAGACCATAGATGAGGCATGGCAGTCACTGCAGCATTTCCAAACTCCCCCACAAGTGCTTAAGAGATGTCACCATGTAAGGAACTGATTGCAGAGAACAGAAGCACTGGACATTTCCACATCAGAAGAAGGAAGGTGCAGCAAGAGTGAGCAAACATGGATTGTGGAGAGAAGAGAATGTTCAGAAGTGAAAAAAGAAAGGAAGTTGAGAATCAAAAAAAGAAAGGAAGTTGAGAATCTGAAGTTGAGGGAAGAAGAGAGGACACCAATTAGGGTAAGGGTAGCAGAGAGAATAAAGCTAGAGAGCTGGTGGATGAAAAGGAACCAAGGTGAAGGAGAATGTATTTTTCACCCATAAAGTTCAGTAATGCTTTTAGAATTGCAAATATGCATTTAAATTTAATAATACAATTATGGTATATTAAATGTCAAATGACTGTTACAGAAAAGCACTTAAAATTAATACATATGCATGAGATAAATCCTGTCTAGTTGTCAAGGTCTGAATTCAAAGTTACATAAGCCAGGCTTTTGCACTGAATTTTCTTACAGCTTAAGGTTGCAAAGTTCCATGAATTTCACTGGTATTTAACAAAGAAGCATGAGTAAACCTTACTTAGAACCAAGAGAAAAGACAGGTGTCCAGATAGTGAACAACCAAGCCCAAACGGTATTCAAATAAAAGTAAAGTTGAAGGCACTAATGGTCTTCATCACTCTTGTCATTATCACCATCAATATTGACAAATGGTTACTGAATTCAGTATAGCTCTATTACCAAGGAGTCTCCCTTTCTTTCCTCCCTTCCTTCCTTTTACAAAACAACAAACCCACAAAGTTTATATATATGTATATACATATGTATATGTATATACATATACATACACACACACACACACGCACACACACGGTTTTAATCCTAAAGATATGCAGTAAATATATATTTAGTAATGAGTGAAAGTTTCTTGTCACCATCAGTACTCCTCCACCAAATCTACTTTCCAAGGAACTCTTCTTCAACAAATTTGTGGAATACTTCTAGAGGACCTATCATTTTGTTAAGCAAACAATGGACAGTGGGCAGACACAACAGGCATGCTTCACACACATGTATTCTGTACACAATGGGGCTCTGAGAGAGGGTCACTATCTCCCCATGAGTGGAGGCTCTTGGAAACCATACCTTCTCCACTTATTATTTTTTGGTATAATTCAGTTCCTTACAGTTGTGGGGCTATGTCCCTATTTCCTTGCCGGTTGCCTCAATCCCTGGATGACCCCCTATATCCCTTGATACATGATCTCCTTTATCTCCTTATCTAAGGTAAACTGTGCCATGAATACAAGGGGAGTGAGTAGAAAATCTTGGAGGCCACCTTAGCATTCTGCCTACCACAAACCTTCTTCTGACTTTGGAACCAATAAAAAATAAAACATAGGCGATGACTATGAAAATGATAAAGCTGATTAGAGAATATGATCTTTGGACTGTGACAAAAGAGATTACAAAAAATTCCCTCAGAAAATTAAACCATATTACTTTCCCCATCCCTGACAACATGTACAATTTCAGGTCTTTCCAGAATAGGATACTGACTTAATAAACATATTTCCTATCAGGAGAGGGAAGCCAGAATGCATCTTCTCCTTAGCCAAGCAAATCTGAGGGGTCGGAAATCAAAAAACAAAAGCAAAAATGAGTTGAACTGAATCATTCTGATCCATAATATATTTTATGTATTCTTCCATGTTCTCTCTCAGCATAACTCAGCAGAGTGAGAAGGTGGAATCAGAAGATGGAAGAAGTTTGAATTACCAAGTCCATCAAGTATAGGAGAACCCAAAAGAAGATCCATTTGACCAACAATGGGCTTTTTGTGAGCGAGGGTTAAACTTTTTTTGCATTTAGCCACTAAGATTTAGGATAGCTAACACTGAATTCTCTGACAAATGGCCAAAAGATTCATTATAAACTTAGCATACTTTTCCATCTCCAGCCATACAGTCCATATGTTTTCACACTTCTGTTCCATTACTAATGTTGTTACCTTAATCATCACCTTAAAACTATTCAGCCAGTGACACCCGGAGTGTTTTTTTTTTTGCCCTATTCTCCTTATTATCTCTTTTTGTATCTATTATTCAGAATCAAAATGCAATACCATTATAATAGCATCGTATGGTGACAGATGGTGGCTACACCTGTGGTGAGCATAGCATAATGAAGTTGCCCAATCAGTATGTTGTATACCTGAAACCAATATAACATTGTGCATCAACTATGCTTCAAAAAAAAAAGTGCAACACCATTAAACAATCCCTATTTTTAAAAATAATCTGACAAAAAATTATTTCCAAGTGTTAAAATAGACCATAAATCTATGTTAATTAAAATATATGAAAAAATCATAAAAAATGGACAAATAAAAAGCATTTACTATGTGGTAGTAATAAAGGCCTTTCAAATCAGTAAATATAATGCAGTTAACACATTATGTTGCAATAAATAGCCATTTGGGTAGGGAGGAAAATATGGATCATTTTCATAGTTATAATTATTTAAATACAACATTTAAACATAAAATTACCAAGAGTAAATAGGTGCCTGGCTTTTTAAATATTAGCATAGAGAAGACCTTTCTAAGCATAATTCCAAAACAGAATAGAGCAATAATAATTCACAAAGATTTTATATAAATCGTGAATCATTAGAAAAAAATGAAAAACCTAGTAGCAAACTAGGCAAGATAAAAAAAAAAAAAGCAATTCACAGATTAAAATAGTCCCAAAACATGTGAAAATATTTTCTTCATTCCATCTGAATTTAAACTTTATGAAGACAGGCTCCTTTTCAAATTTGTTCATCGACATACCCTACCAAGGAATGTCCCTGGTAAACATTAATTTGATAAATAAAAGACTGAATAAATGTATGAATCAATAAACCTTAAATATCAGTCTGCTGTCTTCTGTTTTTGCTTATTAAGTTAGCTTCACTAAAAGATCTGTTGGTATACAATGCCAACTTAGTTAAATTTTCTGAATAAGACTTTCCAATACCCTTTTATAGGTAAGATTCATATAGATAAAAGAAACTAACAGAATAATCTAATATTTGTTTTATAAGCTTGGGAAAATATGAAAAAATAATACTTTTAAAGACATCTGTATATGGTATGTGGAAGCAACAACAACTAGATGAGCTAAAATTCCAGAATAACTATCTTGAAATAAATACCAGTTGCCATTCATTTTGTTCCTTGGGGTATTTATCAAATCAGGCATGTGCTATGTATTGAGCCAAGGGAAAGGACACTACTATGGGAAAGAATAATTAGCGAAGCTTTTACTGGTGATACAGGGATAGAAAACAATATTGGGTATTGCTTTTTCCTTGGCTGTCCTTTCTTATGTAACTTCAATTATACATGTATTGCAAAAGCAATATCTAAACCTATATCATTTCATAATTTTACAGAAATACTGAAAGATATCAATCCACAGATTCAACAAGGTCTGAGAAACCCAAGAAGAATAAGTGTAAAGAAAACCACAGGTTGACACACTATAATAAAGCTGCTAGAAACCAAAGACAAAATAATGTATGGTCAGCAGAAGACATGCATCCAAATGTTCAGATTAACACTATCTGAAACACTAACTGCAAACTACCCAACTGACCTTGAGCATCATAATGGATAAACATATTTTGGCATATTCATATAATGGAATACTGTAAAGCAATGAGAGTAGACTTTACATGGTAATATTAATACAACCTACAGACAATGTTCAACAAAAGTATCCAGTAACAAAAGAATATACATTATATGATTCCATTTTTAAATATAAAACTGTCAAACTAAACAGGTTTTAGAAAAGTAGTGATTAGAGAAGTGGTGATTATATACTGGTGATACAGTTGTGGTTAGGTCAGAAAACTCTGACTATACATGTATGATATATATACATTTATGTATGTGTATTATACTTCCATAAAATGCATTAAAATAATTAAAATTATGGGAATTGAAAAAGTCCAGTTTTTGACCATAGGAGTAGATAGCAGAATTAGAATATAGGTAGAGTTCATTGGAGTTGAGAATTTCAAGAATATAAGCAGCCAAATGTTGGATACACTGTTTAAATGGACATGGGGAAAGGGAAGGAAAAATAAGATAAAAACAGAGAGTCTAGCAAACCATAAGAGATTGTTAAATAAAGAGAACTGAGGGTCGTATGTTAAATGGGTGATGGACATTAAAGAGGGCACTTTTGGGAATGAGCACTGGTGTCATATGTAATAGATGAATCACTGGGTTATACTCTTGAAGCCAAGGCTACACTGTATGTTATATAACTTGAACTTAAATAAGGAAGGAAGGGAGGGAGGGAAGAAGTGGGGGGGGGGGGATAAATGGGCATTGGCTGTCCTCCACAGGAGAACAGAAATTTTCAAGGCAGAAATTGAGAAAGACTGTAAGCCAGCTGCTAAAATGAATACAGTGGAATGAAGAGGTTGGAAGGCAACGTTTCTGATAATGTTCATATGATGGCTTTTGGCCAAGAGTAACCTTTGAATGGGACAGTGAAAGGTAATGATTTGGGATTAAAATTATGGGGAAAAAAAGAGGGCCCATCTCCCCAAAACATGACAAATGGGTTGTGAGAAATAAGGATCCCTAACTTTGGAAGAATGCAGGTCAAGCAAAAGACTCAGGATAGAGCTATATTTTTGTTATAGTAAGAAACAGAGGTAACACATAGCAATACTTTAGGAATATAGGAAATACTTTGTACCACAGAAAATGGGTTCCAGGCACACCTGAGTGGCTCAATCAGTTGAGTGTCTGACTCTTGATTTTGGCTCAGGTCATGATCCTAGAGTTGTGGGATTGGGGCCCTCATCAGTTTCTATGCTGAATGTGGAGCCTACTTGGGATTCTTTCTCTCCCTCTCTCTCTGCCCCTCCACTATTCTCTCCCTCTCAAAAAAAAAAAGTTGGGGGCAAAAAAACTAGTAATACTAGAAAGATGTGAGAGAGGAGTAAAAGGTAGCAAGGTTAGAAACACTGAAAGAATGAATAAACAGAGGAGCCCAAATATTAGATGTTACCAAGGATAACAAGCCTCAGAGTATATCTCAAGCCATGTGACTGGGCTTTTAACCTTGATTATTCAGTTTGTGGCATACACTTTCCAAAGTACTTGAAGATAATGACACATGCTGATAGTGGTATGCATGGGGAATGAGAGGGAAGAGTGGTACCCTTTCTTCATACTATAGCTCCAGCTTTATATAAAACTTAAAAGACCTCAGTTACTTTGATCAGGTAGATGTACTGGAGATCACTTACTCCAAGCATGCAGACAATATAAGACTCTTTTATAACATCCTTGAAAAGAAATCCTCTACTCTCTCCTTTAATACTCTAAGCAGTGGAGAACTGACTGCTTCATGAAATTGCCCTCTTCAATTTCAAATAATTTCAATTATTAGAAAGTTCTTCCTAATCTCAAGTCCACATCTGCCTCCATGTAATTCTTACATATTAGTCCTAGTTCTGCCTGATGGAGCCAAACAGAGCAAGTCTGCCTCCTGTTTCACATGACAGCACATCAAATATTTATTGACAGTTTGCATGTCACCAGTGTTTTCTCCAGGCCAAACTCCCTTAGGTCCTAGCTGTCTCAGAATCAATGGACTATGGCAACACAGATGATGTATCCTTCATTTCCAAACTACTAACACCTGTTTCAGATACTAAATGGTAGCAAAATAAAGAAAATCCTGGTCAGCATTTACATCTAGGGTTCCAATATAATATAATAAGACTTGTCTGTATATGGAAAATCAAATGATTCATCTTCAAAGTGATACCATTGTACAGTAACTTCCAATACCCCTAGTGGATGCCTGAAACTGTGGATAGTACAAAATCCTATGTATAGTATGTTTTTTATTGTATCTGTATACCTATGATAAAGTTTAATTTATAAATTAGGCATAGTAAGAGATGAAAAACAATAACTAATTATGAAATAGAATAATTATAATAATATGCTGTAGTAAAAGTCATGTGAACCTTGTCTCTTGATGATACTGTACTCACCTTTCTTATGATGATGACGATGTGACATGATAAAATGCCTATATGATGACATAAAGTAAGGTGAAAGACATAGGCACTATAATGCCATGTTAGGCTACTACTGACTTTCTGATATGACAGAACTAGGATCATCTGCTTCCAGACTGCCGTTGACTGCAGGCAACTGAAACTGAGTAGAGTAAAAGTGCAGATAAGCAGGGACTACTCTATTGATAAATACATGCCCCACTTTTATTCAAACAGAAAGAATACTTTACAATCCAGGCATATATTGGTTTCAAATCACAATTACAGTTTCATGGTTGATAAGTACCAGTTATAAAATACTGATTTTATGAGAATTGTGGGTCAAATGAACTGAACCATGAAACAGCAAATTTGTCTAAAGATAATATTCTGTCACAAGGTTAAGTTATATTCATACTCCAAAATTTTACTTTTTGAGAACTTAGGAGTAAAGAATTGCTTTAGGAGTTTCAAACAATACCAAGCTTCTCCAATTAATTTCTACTTGTTTCATAAGTGGCTTCTAGACTCACTTGAAGCAAGAAAGGCAAGGGAAATTTATTTTTTCTCTCTAGTGAGATGGAATATCCACATGGGTTGAACAGTATGACAATTATTGACTATGGGTCTTTTTGCTTGCATTGCTAGCATGATTCACCACATAATGCAACTCTTGCCCAACTAACTACCAAACTACACACACCTTCTCTGAGCAACATGTTTAGATGTTATAGTGAATTCTGCAGGTGTGTATGCCACGGTTTTTTTCTTTAAAGAGCTTCCAATATGGTTGAAGAGAGAAGACTATAACTACAGTGTGATTAGCCTAGAGTGATCAATCGTAATGACAGTGAAGGTATGAATGATAAATGTATATGTGTGTGTGTGTGTGTATAATTAAAGAGCTGCATGTGAATCCTGGCTTTATCATATATTAGCAGCATGGCCCTTGACCAATCACTAAAATTTTATAAGTCAATATTAGGAGGATAGTAGTGACTTCTATATTGCTGTATTACATGGCCTCTTCTCTAATCTTCTTAACTCCAAAATGACATGGAATATCACTGATTTCTCCCTCATTACTGAAGTTTTTGTCTAGGTGCCCATAATACCATAGTATTTTTGTTCTATTTTGCTATTTTTTCCATCTCCTCCATCCTCACACAACAGAGAGGTTAATCTTTTTAAAAAGTATAGCTAGGGTAAGTATACTCACCTGCCTAAAATAAACAAAACAAAAAACCCAAAACACTATAGAGGTTGGGGTCCTAGATGTCAATGTAGAAACACCCTGAAATCATCTCTCCATGGAACATACCAAATTAGACCTATAAATAGACTAATTCCTCCTGAAAAACATAGGACTGAATGAACAACTATGAAAAACCAAAGATAGAACAGCAAGAGAGACAGACATGGTAACAAAGAGAATCCCTACCCCTGACGCTGCCAATGGCAATGGGAAGGATAGTACTGAGGGACAAGGAACAAAGTCTTCTGTACTCAGGCCCATTAAAAAAAAAGCTGTGGTTTAAAAGAGCAACTAGCATGGAAAAGAGACAATGCTAGAATGCTGTGAAGCACTGGAGGAGCTGTAGCAATGTTATCCAGGTTATGAGGACTGGAAAACAATGACCATCAAATTAATATTGACTGCTATTTACTTTGGATGTTATATAACCTCATGGTACTCACAAATCCAAAACCTACAATAGATACACAAAAAAAATGAAGAAAAAGAAATCCAAACATAGCACCATAGAAGCTCATAAATCACAAAGAAAGAGAGCAAGAGAAGAAGAAGGGAACAAAAAAGAACTACAATACAGAAAGAACTGGAAAAAATATTTTTAAATGGTATATACCCATCAATGATTGATTTAAAACTAAATGGCCCAAATGCTCCAATCAAAAGACATATGGTGGCAAAATGTACATATATATGTACATATATATATATATATATATATACACACACATACACATACAAAATGTACAGATATATATATATATATATATATATATATGGGTATATACATCCATATATCTATCTATCTATCTATATATATATATATTCGTATATATCTATGGATATATATCCATAGATATCTCATATCTAAAGACACATACAGACTGAAAGCGAAGGGATGGAAAAATACAATGCAAATGGAGTGGGAAAAAAAAAGCCAGGGTAAAATACTTATATCAGACAAAATAGACTTTAAAACAAAGACAGTAACAAGAGACAAACAAGAGCATTACATAATGATAAAGGGATCATCCAAAAAAAGGAAAGAACAATTATAAATATCCACACACCTAACACTGGAGCACCTAAATACATGAATCAAATATTAAGATACATAAAGAAAGAAATTGATGGTAATACAATAATAGAAGGGGATTTTAATATCCCACTTACATCAATGGATACATCATCCAGACATAAAATCAGTAAGAAAACAATGTCTTTGAGTGACATATTGGACCAAATGGATATAACAGATATATACAGAACATTCCATCCCAAAACAACAGAAAACACATTATTTTCAAGTGCATATGGAACATTCTCCAGAATAGATCACATGCTAGGCTGTAAACAAGATTCCATAAATTTAAGAAGATTGAAATCAGACTGTGCATCTTTTCTGATCAGAATGGTATCAAACTAGGAATAAATTACAAGAAAACAACTGGAAAAAACACAAATACATGTAGACTAAACACCATGATACTCAATAACCAATGAGGGAATGACACAATCAAATAAGAAATTTAAAAACATCTGGTGACAAATGAAAATGAAAACACAACACTCCAAAATCTTTGGGACAGAGTGAAATCAGTTCTAAGGGAAATATATAGCACAACGGGTCTGCTTCAAGATACAAGAAAAAGCTCAAATAAATAATCTAACCTTACACCCAAAGGGACTAGAAAAAGAAGAACAAAGAAAGTCCAAAGTGAGAAGAAAGGAAATAAGAAAACAAGAACAGAAATAAATGGCATAGAAACAAGTAAAAAGAGAATATCAATAAAACTACAAAAGTCCACTGCATTCTATACACTATTAAGAGACAACAATCATATGATCATCTCAATAGATGGAGAAAAGGCATTTGACAAGATCCAACATCCTTTCAATAGAGTTAGAGGGAACAAACTTCAACATAATAAAGGCCATATATGAAAAACGCACAGGTAACATCATACTCATTTGTGAAAAACTGAGAGTTTTCCCTATAAGATCAGGAACAAGATGAGGATATCCACTCTTTCCACTTTTATTTAATATAGTACTGAAAGTCCCAGCCACAGCATTCAGACAAGAACAATTAAAACAAAAGAAAGAAAGAAAAATGAGAGGCACTCATATTGGTAAAGAAATCAAAGTGTCAGTAATCTCAGACAACATGATACTATACATACAAAACCCTAAAGACTACACCAAAAAGCTACTAAAAGTAATAAACAAATTCAGTGAAGTGGAAGGATACAAAATTAATACCGCAAAATCTGTAAAGTTTCTATACACTAATGAAGTAGCAGAAAGAGAAATTAAAAGAAAATACCATTTAATATTACACCCAAAAGAACAAAATACTTAGGAAAAAACCATAACTGAAGAGGTGAAAGACCTGTACTCTGAAAATTATAGGACACTGATGAAAGAAACTGAAGATGACGTGAACAAATGGAAAGACACTTCATGCTCATGGACTGGAAGAACAAATACTGTTAACATGTCAATGTTACCCAAAGCCATCTACAGATTTAATGTAATCCCTATCAAAGTACCAACAGCATGTTTTTCTTACAAAACTAGAGTGAGGAATCTAAAATTTGTATGGGACCACACACACACACACACACACACACACACACACACACACCCCCAAATAGCCAAAGCAATCCTGGGGTGGGGGGAGCAGGGGGAAGCTTGAGGCATAACAATAGAAGATTTCAAGATATACTACAAAACTATAGGAATCAAAATAGTATGGTATGGGCACAAAACAGACAAATAGATCAAAAACAGGCAGAATAGAGACCCCAGAAAAAAATTCCAGGATTAAATAGTCAATTAATATGACAAAGGAGACAAGAATATATTATTTGGAAAAATTCATTTTAATAAGCAGAAAATTGGACAGGTACGTGTAAAAGAATGAAACTGGACCACTTTCTTACACCGTATACAAAAATAAACTCAAAATGAATTAAGGATCTAAATGTGAGACCTAAGACCACAAAAATCTTAGAAGAGAATGCAGACAATGATTTTTCTGATTGGCTATAACAGCAGTTTTCTAGATACATCTCCTAAGGCAAGGGAAACAAAAGCAAAAATAGATGATTGGAACTACATCAAAATAAAAAAAGCTTTTAAAAAGAAAAGGGAACAACCAACAAAACAAAAAGACAACCTCCTGAATGGGAGAAAATACTTGCCAATATTATGTCTGCTAAGTGGTTAGTATCCAAAACATACAAAGAACTTATACAACTCAACACCAAAAAAACCAAGCAGTACAACTAAAAAAAAATGGGTAGAGGACCTGAACAGACATTTTTTTTCCAAAGAGGACACAGGGCACATGAAAAGATACTCAACATCACTTATCATCAGGGAAATGCAAAACTACGAGATATTACCTCATACCTACTATAATGACTAAAATCGAGATGACAAGAAATAATAAGCGTTGGTGAGAATTTGGAGAGAAAGGAGCCCTTGTGCACTGTTGGTGAGAATATAAATTGGTTGCAGCCACTGTGGAAAACAGCATGAAGATTCCTCAAAAATAGAAATACCATACAATCCAATAATTCCACTATTGGATATTTACCCAGGGAAAATGAAAACACTAATTTGAAAAGATATGTGCACCCCTATGTTTACTGCAGCATTATTTACAGCAAAGACACAGAAGAAACCCAAGTGTCTTTCAACAGATGAATGGAATACACACACACACACACACACACACACACACACACACACATATACACACACTGGAATACTACACATCCATAAAAATGATGAGATGGTGCCAGGTGAGAATAGAACTGGAGGGTATTATGCTAAGTGAAATAAGTCAGACTGAGAAAGCCAAATACCATGATTCTATTCAAAAATGTAATCTAGAAAAATGAATACACAAAAAATAGAATCAAACTATAAATACAGTGAACAAACTGATGGTTGTCAGAGGGGACAGGGGTGGGGGACTGGGAAACCAGGTGAAGGAGGGAGGGAGATACAGGCCTCCAGTTATGGCATAAATAAGCCACGGGTATAAAAAGCAGACCATAAGGAATACAGTCAGTGATATTTTAAATAGCAATGTAATGGGACAGATGGTAGCTATACTTATAGTGAACAAAGCATACTATATAAGCTTGTCAAATCACTAGTTATACACCTGAAAGTAATGAAACATTGTGTGTCGAGTACACTCAAAAAAATAAATCTTTTTAATTAAAAAAACACTCCAGTAGTTTTGCATTTTATGCTAAAAAATTGAAACTCTTCACATGACCTATTAGGCCTTACATTATCTGCTCTGGCTACTTCTCAGACATCCCCTCCTACAACTCTCCCTTCCCTTGCTGTGTTCCATCCATAATAGTCTCATTGAACATGTGAGGGGTCATTTAGTCCTGGAACCTTTATAATAGCTGTTCCTTCTGCCTATAACCTGTGTCCCACATCTCTTCATGGCTGATTCCTTCTTTCATCCATGTCTATTCTTCTTCTAGGAAAACTTCTTTCAGTGTAAATAAATGTGATAGTCACGAGACTGCTCTCAGACACCCACCCATAGAGAATACAACTGAAACAACTGTTGCAATTTGGTACCCATCACTGTCTTTGCACCAAAGTCATGCCTCCTCCAGCCAATGAGAGTTTGGCCGATATGAAGGCACACCATTGGCAGGAAACATGCAGCTCCCCTGATAGTCATCTTTAGCTTGAAGACACATATGGCCTTGCCAAACCTTAAACTGCACAACAATCTATGATACATTCACCCAAACTTCCTTTCTGTCTCCTTCACTCAGGGTCACACTTGCATCAGGGTATTCTGTTCCCCCAGCTTCCCTCATCTCCTTCCCTTTTTCTTTGACATAGGCATGTTCACTAGTAAAAACCTTGAACATTTAAACCTTTGTTTGCGCCTGTTTCCTAGAGAACCCCAATTAAAATTAATGTTTGATTATGAGATATTAATGATTTTTAAAATCTGCACATAATTTAAAAATTGTTTTATTGTTACATTATTCACCCCACATACAACACTATCCTCATTTTATGCATTAGTTGCTGAGGCTTAGAAATAATAAATGACTTATGCTAAGGGTCATAATAAGCAAGTGTAAAAGTAGAATTTGCCTTCTCACTCTAAACCCTTTCCACCATATCTATTGTATGCCCTCCTCCGTACAAAGGAGGGCTTCAGAGATGCCTAAAAAGACGGAAAACTCCACCAGATCTGCATCCAAATTATGCTCTGAGGGTTTGTACTTTGGTTGTCACTGACCCTAGGGTTATGCATTTAGTTGGGGAGGACAGAATGCTTAGCATTTTTATTATACATGACATTCTTCCTCGGCAGTAACACACACACTCTTTACATTATGCAAATGCATTTTCTTCTGGCCTCTCATTATTTTAGTGAATCAAGTCTACCAAAGGTCAATGTCTTTGTCAGCAATAGGGTGGATGCTGGCAGTGTGACGTGACAAAAGCTGCAGCCTGTTAGCAGTCACTGTCAGCTGTAAGCTGTGATCCTACCTCTACTGCCTTAGCAGAGCTGTTTTGCTCTCCCTTCACACCAGCCCAGAGGAAAGAATCCCCTCTTCTTTTAATATTTAAAAGCCAGACCTACCTACTTGTCCAAGGACCCAACAGAATTGCTGCTAGCTGTTTGGAAGGGTCACTTTATCAACTCTTTACTGTAAATACTTTCCACTCCTTCACTCAGCTATCATTCCTGAACCAATGCTCTTGCTTCTCACTTCTCAGAAGACATAACAAACCTCAGAGAGACTGAGGAGTGCAGCCACCCACTTGCAAATTCTGAAATATTCTAAGTAGCAGGAGTTCTCAATAGGACCAGTACTTCTCTGTGAGATCTGGATGGAATGCCATCATCATTTCCTTTGGAAAAGCGCTGATCTGCCAACCTAGCACCCATATAAACTTTGCACTATTTATTCCAATACAAGTTTTCTTCTAAATTTTATATTAAGATGTATTTTCATTTTATATACAGGTGTGGCAGGAAACTTTGTTGAAAAAAGTATGCGAGGAGAAAAAAAAGATGTTTGCTGTCAGAATCATAGGAAAAGTGCCACCATATATTTAAAGGATGAATACATGGTGGTGAGGGAGCATAAGCAAGCTGAGGGCAAAGTACCAGCTAACAGCACCCATCTACCCCCAAGGTGGCATATGTGTGATATTCCTTGGACACCCCTGGCTGCCAAAGAACAAAGGAAAGGAAAGAAAGACAAATGGTTGACTGATGGAGATCACAGTCATGTGGGACAGGAGTTTCCTTCAGTTTATGGATAACTTAGTAACCTGCATGAAAAAGGCAATCTTGTCCATAGCCTGATCTCCAGAAACTTATAGACTCCATATTCTGGAGCCCTAATATCACCCTCATCAAGATGAAAGGGGATTTAAGTGCTTGCTGTGGTGATATGGGAACAAAGGCGAATGAAAAAGTAAGTTTCCTTACTGTCTACAGCCCATTGACAAGGCCTTGAAACAGGCAGAGTGACCTTCCTGTAGGAGCTCAGCTGCCTCAATGATGATTCTTTGCAAGAGGCAAAAGGGAATCTTGCCTTAACATTATCTTGACCACCTCCCCCCTCAACAGGACCTGTGAGTCTCCTTAAACACATAAAAATTCCTTTACAAACCTCCTTTATCTTTAAGCCCCAAGCATATGCTGACAATTATGCTCCAAGCATGTGGCCCCTGACATATCTCTGAAGGGTCTCATGACTGAGGTTTTACTAAACAGTAATAAATGATGTTTTCCTAACAGCAAAACCCTCAAGGTCCTAGGAATCTGGCTTCCAAAATTCCTTAGAGATTTATGCTGTCCCCAACCCCCTCCCAACCTGAAGGTATATAATCAGTCACTCTTCACAACCACAGTGCAGATTTTTATGCCCATGGGTCCTGTCCCCATGCTTCAATAAAATCACTTTTTTTTCACCAAAGATTTAAGAATTCTTTCTTGGCCATCAGCTCTGAACCCCCACCATCACCCCAAAACCCCACCAGTGGGATTCTAAAATAATGAGACTGATTTTCAAGTGTAATTTACAGACACCTGCTTAAGAATCATATCCACTTTTTTTTTAATTTGCATCAACTACAAATTATTATGTTTACCAAAGTTAGAGGATATACTGTAATTTTTATACAAAATCTGGTTAATATGAAATGCCACTATTCTAAAATTTTACAAAGTGAAGTTTTCTGATAGCAACTTTATATGAGAATCAGTTCACTCACATAGTATTATCTTTTTGCAGAAAAGTAAAACTGGAATGCAAAGAGAAAAATTAAGTTTCCCAAGGTCATACATCTGGTTAGTGACTATAAAGGGATTAGAATCCAGATTTGCTAGTACATAATTAATTTCATCTCCATACTCATCTTGCAAATATCTGAATACCATAGTATAATTGGTTCTTAACAATATACTCCATATATGATACACCAAGGTAAGATGACTTTATCTTGGAAGTGTTGTGGTTTTGTATTCCTAGAAGTGTCCAAAGAGTAACTGGGAACAAGCTATCAGGAAGTTTAGGGAGATTTCTACCCTGGTTTGGAAAAGGTGGGACTTGACTTGAGCTTTGAAGAATGGAATGAGATCCAGACCAACCAAGAGAAGACAAAGAATTTAAAGAACAGTCCTAAAAGAGAAAAGAGTGAGAGCATTTGGGGGCAGTAACTATATTACCACAAACAGAAGACAGGCTGCAACACAGGCTGGAGAAGTCAGGGGAACCAAATGTGGGGCTCTTGGTAGCTTACTGGAGAGGAGACGGTGGTTAGGCGTAATGAACTTAAGTGGGAGCTGGCCTAGATAAATGGCCAAGGCAAAAATAGCTGGCAATGAGAGAGATATCTTGGAATTTTTCAGAACCTTACTTTCTGCCCAGACCTATTTCTGACACAAACTTGAAATCAGAATTTATATGCTCTTGCTGTACCCAAAGGTGGGTGCACATTACCTGCAGCTTCTAAACAAAACTTATAGTCACATATAGGAAGGTGGTTTTTCAGAGAGCCAAACACACCGAGCAGTAACACACAATGCAGACTCAGGAACCATAGACTTGACTTTCCATAACTTCTCGGGAATATGGTCACAAGGGATCAATGCAAGAAGCAAGTTGAGGACCACAAAAACAAGCGGGGCAACTCTTAGCAAGGAGAAGAAAACAGTGATTGATTTACAGAGAGGGAATTGAGGGTTCTAATACTACAGATAAGTAAAAAGAGGAGCATGTAAAAAAAAAAAAGAAAAATTGTTTCATCTTCCTTTTCTCCCTACCTTTACTTCCCACTTCCATGCAAAAGGCATCAGCAAGTGCTGAAGTACCACCATTCATTATAAATGTCCTTAAAGCAACCAAAACATGTGTCTCAGAAGCAGATGCAACCTCACAGAGGTTCAAGAGCCTACAAATGACAATACAGACTGCTACCAGCATAAAACATGTAGACAACCATTAAAACTCAGAGAAAAAACCTGTTTTCATATTAGGCAAAAAAGTAGGCCAATAACTTAGGTATTTAAATTGATGCATGAACCCCACAGGGCAGAAGGAAATCCAATGTACTCCAGAACCAAATTACAAGGTAGAAAAGTTCAATTCTCATAAATACATGGATTAACTGATCTGAGAACTGGGTTCAATTGTCACCTTTGGGAAAATAAAATCTGTCATATTAATAACAAGAGTATTAAGATGATCCTCCTATTCAAATGCTAATCACAATAAGGGCTTTTCTGCATGTTATCAAGCAAAATAAAACATTTTTCAAATATAAAGATTCTGCAAACTTCATAATACCTCCAGAGCCTTATTAAAAGTGTTCACATATTTAAGTAAAATTAAATTCCAGCTTAATCACTTAGGGCAGATATCTTTCCATGTGAGGTGGCTTGCCCCCGGAGTGACATCTGAAGAACCATACGCATGGGATTTCACAGTCATTTATCTCTTAGGGCATTACATATATTGAATTCAGATTATTTATGTTGTGAAACTTGTGGTTTAATGATCTGGAGGCCATGTCCACAACCTTAGTACCTGATCACCTTGGGCAGTGTTGAAGAGTGCTGATATTAAACAAACAAACAAACAAACAGACCAAAAAAACACAAAAAAATCTCCTAGAATAAGACTTATTTCTGGAAGGCAAGGCTGCCAAACCCTTATACCTAAGAAGGATTACATTTTATATTCAGAACACCACAGCCTGGATTCTTCAGGTAATTTGGAGATAAATGACAACCTCATTAACCACAGAAGCTTACAGTCCTGTACCCTCTGCACTCACAGCAACAAAGCCAAAGACTCAATCCCAGATTGAGTTCCTTGAAGATTTCATTCAACTATCTAGCCTAGTGATGAGCATCGTATGATATTTAGCAAAGTCCTATGGATTTATTCTCATCACTTTATAAAGTATACTAATGATGAGGGAGAAAAGGCAAGCTGAGGGCAAAGCACAAGCTAACAACCCTTCCAGACACCCCCACTCCCCAGGTAGGATAGGTGTGACATTCCTCAAAAGTCCTGGCAGCCCAAGAACAAAGGAAAGGGAAAAACAAATGGTTATATGATAAAGATCACAGTCATGAAGGACAGGAGTCTCCATCAGTTTGCAACTGTCTGAATGATTTACAAGAAAAGAACAACCTCCAGAAACCTATAGACTCAGTACCCTGGAGCCCCAACATCACCCTCCTCTCCATAGGATAGAAAATCTTTTATAATCAGTCACTCCTCACAACCCCAGTACAGCTCTTTCTTCCCACGGTTCCTCTCTGTGCTTAATAAAACCACCTTTCTACACTGAAGACGTCTCAAGAATTTTTTCCTGGCAATCAGCTCCAAACCCCAACACTCCAAACTGTATCTTTAGGAGAATGAACAACACCCAGCTACAGAAACTACCAATTTCTCATTCTGTGTGATTTAATACAATGGAAGCATATTCCCATTCACCTCACAGTCCCCTTGGCTTTCATCGGGCAGACTCCTGGTTCTTATCGACTTGTGTCACCACCATATTTGAGGGCCTTTTCTGACTCCTCCACTGAGTTATTTACATTCACTTAGCCAACTAGTAAAGAGAATAAGTATAGAAAATAAGGGACAAGAGAAAACGGACTGATAATCCAGTCTCTGCTCTGTAAACTGCCTAATTTGAATATAAATTCAAAAAGAGGAATTTCATAGGAGAACATGGGAATGGTAGAACAAGTGACAAAATCCCCTGAATAAACTATAGCTTTAACAAAGAAAATTCTCAAGAGAAAGTTTATGCCCCATACATCCATTCCCCAGTCAGCCACTGATGCATACATTGTCCACCTAGTCTTTTTCACATTCCCAGGTCTGGATTTGAGCCTCTACAACCGTCCCCATGCCCAAGAGCATGCAGAATTCTGGAAGAGTATGTAGGAAAGGAGAAACAATTAATAGAGGAATACAATATGGTGGGAACAAGAACAAAAACACATTTAAAGGTGCTACCTCTTTTGGATTCCTCTTTGTGTCTGCTTAGTCTCAGAGATTCTTTGTGACAAAAACACATTTACCTTTGAATTGCCACATCTTGGTCTCCTGGAAAAGGTGTGAGGACCATGGAGTGTCTAAGAGCAAAAACAAGAGGAAAAATATATAAAATACACAGAATTTTAAAAAATTAAATATTAATGCCTAGTCTATAGCAAAAACCATAAAGGTATTCATTTTTTCTAAGGTAGTCATTCTTTTCATAATAATTTATCCTAAAGAAATCATTCAACAGAAGCAAAATGTTTTATAATCAACAGATCTACTGAAGAGTAAGTTATAATAGTTTAAAAAAGGGAGAAAGAATAGCCAAAATATTCAATACTAAACTTACATTTACTTGATGGAATATGACAGACTCATTAAAATCATACTAAGTTGCCACATCAAAATGTTTATGTCACTGCTATTTTAATACAAGAAGACAATGAAATGTTTCTTTCACACAGACTATAAAAAATGAAAGTAATTGGCTTATTGGGATGATGAAATGACAGGTAATTTTTAATTCAAACATTATCTTTAATATTGCTACATCAGCTCAGCTCAGTAATTAAAACATTTATACCATCTGCATGTGGGAGAAAAAAACATACAATTTATTATTTATTCTGAAAAAAAATGTCATTTCACAAAATTACTAGCATTTGTCATCTAAGATTTTTTACTTTGATTGCTTAGCCCTCAGAGGGCTGGATTCCTTGGGAATGGGGAAAGCCCACAGACATGGCCATTCCCAGCAGTCATGATTTGCCGTCTCTTTCCTAAAATCCAGAAAATCCCTAAACTCTGGAGCACAAAGGAATTGTGTTTGCTCTGAGTCATATTTGAGGCAGGAGGTAACCTATAGCTTGAAGACACAATAAATGTCCTCTGGAATTGAGAACTAAATAAGATAATATATGTGAATTCTCAGATTAGGAATGCTTGGCTCTGTAGTAAATTGCTTCAGGTCAAAATCTGACTTGTCCTCTTACTGTGATATTGGGCAATTTATTTAAAACTTCTGTGCCTCAGTTATATCATCATGTGAAGAAGGGGAAGGAGAAGAGGAGGAGGAGGGGAACTGCTACCACACAGAGGCAGCACAAGGATTAAATGAGATAACGAACATACTTGCTTAGAACTATCTTGGCATATTGTGTATACTCAAACGGGTCAGCTATTTTCTCAGTAATAGTTATGAGGGTGGAAAGAGATTGTATTTTCATTTAAATACAGGTGAATTATATAGAAGCAACCAGGTGTAAAATTCCTCAACTTTCTTCTCTCCCTTCTCTAATTGTCATCTGCATCTCAGGTGACAGGTATCCTTGTTCTTACCCACTCCACTTGTGTTCTTGTCCCTATCTCTTCAAATCCTCCATATTAACCAATAATTCTTCTCTCATCTTTTCATTATCTTCAACCAGCCCCTTTTGGTTATCTTTCTACCCACTCTTGTGAATATATTCAAATCTCTAACATTCTCTGGAAAAAAAATCTTTCCCAGATCATTTTTAAGCCTACTCTTTCTTTCCCCTTCAATTCTTAACTCAATTTCCAGCTGTAGCCATCTGCTCTGTTACACTCAGTTTTTAATCTACTCTAAATAGTTTCTGGCCAGACCATTCCACTGAAACTTCCCTGGCTGAAGCTATCAATGAGCTTCATATCAGCAAAGAATATTTTTCATTACTTATTAGATTTCTCTAGTAAATTTAATATAATTTTATTATTTATTTCTGTTATTTATGTTTATTTTCTTCAGTCTTTCACTCTTATTATCTGTACCTCCTTGGCTTCTGTAATTCTATTCACATCTTTCTGTCTGCATCCGCTACTTTACTACCTTTTCATTTCCAGATTCCTCCTCCACCAACCAGTAAAACCTGAGCATCCCTCAAATTCTGCCATTTAATCGCTGCTCTTCTCTCTCCCAAGTAATGCTCGTCAACCTCCAGTGACTCCTAGTTTTACTTATGATGTTGAAATTGATAACTTCCAAATCTATATTTATATCCTTGACCAGTACTCTGAGCATCTTAGAAACAAGAGCGAAATAGCACTAAACCTGCCACAATAAATATTTGTGGAAAAAATACAGCATTTCAATGTCCCAGACATGCCTCAATGGCCAAAACTAACCTAAGGAGAAATTCCAGAGGGGAAGCAAAACTTCTCTTTATTACTAGTTTCTGTGAATGGCTACAACACACAGCCATTTACTCAAATGAGGGATGTGGATCTCATCGAAACTCTTCAATCTATCCTCTTTCCATATCATGCTCCTTCAAGTTACCAGTAAATAGTGTTGATTTTACCTCCTGGAATATCCCAAATCCATTCTTCTATTTCATCTCTACTTCTCTAGATGATTTCATCATCTTCTGCCTGAAACACTGCAGTAAGGAGCCACCTAATTGGTCTTGCCTGAGAGTTTGAACTGTCTGAAATTTACTCTGCCCTCCAGAAAATCTACCTAAAACACAATAAATACTTCTCTCTTTGCAGACCTTCAGTGGCCTTTTATTACTTGTATTATTCTGATAATGTGCCAGATTTTCAGCATGCCATGCCCCATCAACCATGTTTGCTCTTTGACTCACCTTGGTATGTACTTGACCATTTTTAAGACTTATTTTCTGTAGTAAAACATAGTATATAATGAAAAGTCTCAGTTTTATGATTCTCCATGCACTCACGAAAGCAAACTCAAATTCTGTAGACTCAGAACTTTCCTTCAACTATAGCCTCAAATAATTAAAATATAGTATTTAGATTATGACATCATAGGCAAAAGTCACCAAACACACAAGAAGGCATCCTGAACAGGACCAGACAGAAACAACAGATCATAGAATCAGATGTCCAAATACTTTAACTGTGGAATGATGAGACACTGAATAGAAAATAAATAGGCGAATTCCCGGAAGATGGCGGCGTAGGAGGACGCTGGGCTCACCGCGTGTCCTGCTGATCACTTAGATTCCACCTACACCTGCCTAAATAACCCAGAAAACTGCCAGAGGATTAGCAGAACGGAGTCTCCGGAGCCAAGCGCAGACGAGAGGCCCATGGAAGAGGGTAGGAAGGGCGGCGAGGCGGTGCGCTCCATGGACTGGCGGGAGGGAGCCGGGCGGAGGGGCAGCCTGCCGGCCAAGCAGAGCCCCCGAGTCTGGCTGGCAAAAGCGGAGGGGCCGGAGGGGTGTGTCCGACAGCAAGTGCCACTTAGCATCTGAGAGGTCATAAGTTAACAACTCTGCTCAGAAAGCAGGAAGGCTAGAGGACAAAGGGAGGGAGAGTTGCTGAGCCCCCGGAGGACAGAGCTCAGCTTGGCGGGGAACAAAGGCGCTTGCCAGCGCCATCTCCCTCGCCCATCCCCCAGCCAAAATCCCAAAGAGAACCAGTTCCTGCCAGGGAACTTGCTCGCTCTGGGCAAACACCCAATTCTGTGCTTCTGCGGAGCCAAACCTCCAGCAGCGGATCTGACTCCCTCCTGCTGCCACAGGGCCCCTCCTGAAGTGGATCACCTAAGGAGCAGCGAGCTAAGCCTGCCCCTCCTGCCCCCGTGCACCTTGCCTACCCACCCCAGCTAATACGCCAGATCCCCATCACCACAAGCCTGGCAGTGTGCAAGTAGCCCAGATGGCCATGCCACCCCACAGTGAATCCCGCCCCTAGGAGAGGGGAAGAAAAGGCACACACCAGTCTGACTGTGGCCCCAGCGGTGGGCTGGGGGCAGACATCAGGTCTGACTGCGGCCCCGCCCACCAACTCCAGTTGTACACCACAGCACAGGGGAAGTGCCCTGCAGGTCCGCACCACTCCAGGGACTATCCAAAATGACCAAACGGGAGAATTCCCCTCAGAAGAATCTCCAGGAAATAACAACAGCTAATGAACTGATCAAAAAGGATTTAAATAATATAACAGAAAGTGAATTTAGAATAATGGTCATAAAATTAATCGCTGGGCTTGAAAACAGTATAGAGGACAGCAGAGAATCTCTTGCTACAGAGATCAAGGGACTAAGGAACAGTCACGAGGAGCTGAAAGCGCTTTAAATGAAATGCAAAACAAAATGGAAACCAGGACGGCTCGGATTGAAGAGGCAGAGGAGAGAATAGGTGAACTAGAAGTTAAGTTATGGAAAAAGAGGAAGCTGAGAGAAAGATAAAAAAAAAAAATCCAGGAGTATGAGGGGAAAATTAGAGAACTAAGTGATACACTAAAAAGAAATAATATACGCATAATTGGTATCCCAGAGGAGGAAGAGAGAGGGAAAGGTGCTGAAGGGGTACTTGAAGAAATAATAGCTGAGAACTTCCCTGAACTGGGAAGGAAAAAGGCATTGAAATCCAAGAGGCATAGAGAACTCCCTTCAGACGTAACTTGAATCGATCTGCTGCACGACATATCATAGTGAAACTGGCAAAATACAAGGATAAAGAGAAAATTCTGAAAGCAGCAAGGGATAAACGTGCCCTCACATATAAAGGGAGACCTATAAGACTCGTGACTGATCTCTCTTTTGAAACTTGGCAGGCCAGAAAGGATTGGCACGAGATCTTCAGTGTGCTAAACAGAAAAAATATGCAGTCGAGAATCCTTTATCCAGCAAGTCTGTCATTTAGAATAGAAGGAGAGATAAAGGTCTTCCCAAAGAAACAAAAACTGAAGGAATTTGTCACCACTAAACCAGCCCTACAAGAGATCCTAAGGGGGATCCTGTGAGACAAAGTACCAGAGACATCACTACAAGCATAAAACATACAGACATCACAATGACTCTAAACCCGTATCTTTCTATAATAACACTGAATGTAAATGGATTAAATGTGCCAACCAAAAGACACAGGGTATCAGAATGGATAAAAAAACAAGACCCATCTATTTGCTGTCTACAAGAGATATATTTTAGACCTGAGGGCACCTTTAGATTGAGAGTGAGGGGATGGAGAACTATTTATCATGCTACTAGAAGCCAAAAGAAAGCTGGAGTAGCCATACTTATATCAGACAAACTAGACTTTAAATTAAAGGCTGTAACAAGCGGGGCGCCTGGGTGGCGCAGTCGGTTAAGCGTCCGACTTCACCCACGTCACGATCTCGCGGTCCGTGAGTTCGAGCCCCGCGTCAGCTCTGGGCTTATGGCTCGGAGCCTGGAGCCTGTTTCCGATTCTGTGTCTCCCTCTCTCTCTGCCCCTCCCCCGTTCATGCTCTGTCTCTCTCTGTCCCAAAAATAAATAAACGTTGAAAAAAAATTTTTTTTTTAAAAATAAAGGCTGTAACAAGAGATGAAGAAGGGCATTATATAATAATTACAGGGTCTACCCATCAGCAAGAGCTAACAATTATAAATGTCAATGCACCGAATACCGGAGCCCCCAAATATATAAAACAATTACTCACGAACATAAGCAACCTTATTGATAAGAATGTGGTAATTGCAGGGGACTTTAACACTCCACTAACAGAAATGGATAGATCATCTAGACACACCGTCAATAAAGAAACAAGGGCCCTGAATGATACATTGGATCAGATGGACTTGACAGATATATTTAGAACTCTGCATCCCAAAGCAACAGAATATACTTTCTTCTCGAGTACACATGGAACATTCTCCAAGATAGATCATATACTGGGTCACAAAACAGCCCTTCATAAGTTCACAAGAATTGAAATTATACCATGCATACTTTCAGACCACAATGCTATGAAGCTTGAAATCAACCACAGGAAAAAGTCTGGAAAACCTCCAAAAGCATGGAGGTTAAAGAACACCTTACTAAAGAATGAGTGGGTCAACCAGGCAATTAGAGAAGAAATTAAAAAAATATATGGAAACAAACAAAAATGAAAATACAACAATCTAAACGCTTTGGGACGCAGTGAAGGCAGTCCTGAGAGGAAAATACATCGCAATCCAGGCCTATCTCAAGAAACAAGAAAAATCCCAAATACAAAATCTAACAGCACACCTAAAGGAAATAGAAGCAGAACAGAAAAGGCAGCCTAAACCCAGCAGAAGAAGAGAAATAATAAAGATCAGAGCAGAAATAAACAATATATACAATCTAAAAAAACTGTAGAGCAGATCAATGAAACCAAGAGTTGGTTTTTTGAAAAAATAAACAAAATTGACAAACCTCTAGCCAGGCTCCTCAAAAAGAAAAGGGAGATGACCCAAATAGATAAAATCATGAATGAAAATGGGATTATTACAACCAATCCCTCAGAGATACAAACAATTATCAGGGAATACTATGAAAAATTATATGCCAACAAATTGGACAACCTGGAAGAAATGGAAAAATTCCTAAACACCCACACTCTTCCAAAACTCAATCAGGAGGAAATAGAAAGCTTGAACAGACCCAAAACTGGCGAAGAAATTGAATTGGTTATCAAAAATCTCCCAACAAATAAGAGTCCAGGACCAGATGGCTTCCCAGGGGAGTTCTACCAGACGTTTAAAGCAGAGATAATACCTATCCTTCTCAAGCTATTCCAAGAAATAGAAAGGGAAGGAAAACTTCCAGACTCATTCTATGAAGCCAGTATTACTTTGATTCCTAAACCAGACAGAGACCCAGTAAAAAAAGAGAACTATAGGCCAATATCCCTGATGAATATGGATGCAAAAATTCTCAATAAGATACTAGCAAACCGAATTCAACAGCATATAAAAAGAATTATTCACCATGATCATGTGGGATTCATTCCTGGGATGCAGGGGTGGTTCAACATTCGCAAATCAATCCACGTGATACATCACATTAATAAAAAAAAAAGAGAAGAACCATATGATCCTGTCAATTGATGCAGAAAAGGCCTTTGACAAAATTCAGCACCCTACTTAATAAAAACCCTTGAGAAAGTCGGGACAGAAGGAACATACTTAAAGATCATAAGAGCCATTTATGAAAGCCCACAGCTAACATCATCCTCAATGGGGAAAAACTGAGAGCTTTTTCCCTGAGATCAGGAACACGACAGGGATGCCCACTCTCACCGCTGTTGTTTAATATAGTGTTGGAAGTTCTAGCATCAGCAATCAGACAACAAAAGGAAATCAAAGGCATCAAAATTGGCAAAGATGAAGTCAAGCTTTCACTTTTTGCAGATGACATGATGTTATACATGGAAAATCCGAATGACTCCACCAGAAATCTGCTAGAACTGATACATGAATTCAGCAAAGTTGCAGGAAACAAAATCAATGTACACAAATCAGTTGCATTCTTATACACTAACAATGAAGCAACAGAATGACAAAAAAAGAAACTGATCCCATTCACAATTGCACCAAGAAGCATAAAATACCTAGGAATAAATCTAACCAAAGATGTACAAGATCTGTATGCTGAAAACTATAGAAAGCTTATGAAGATAATTGAAGAAGATATAAAGAAATGGAAAGACATTACCTGCTCATGGATTGGAAGAATAAATACTGTCAAAATGTCCATACTACCCAAAGCTATCTACACATTCAATGCAATCCCAATCAAAATTGCACCAGCATTCTTCTCAAAACTAGAACAAGCCATCCTAAAATTCATATGGAACCACAAAAGGCCCCGAATAGCCAAAGTAATTTTGAAGAAGAAGACCAAAGCAGGAGGCATCACAATCCCAGACTTTAGCCTCTACTACAAAGCTGTCATCATCAAGACAGCATGGTATTGGCACAAAAACAGACACATAGACCCATGGAATAGAATAGAAACCCCAGAACTAGACCCACAAATGTATGGCCAACTCATCTTTGACAAAGCAGGAAAGAACATCCAATGGAAAAAGACAGTCTCTTTAACAAATGGTGCTGGGAGAACTGGACAGCAACATGCAGAAGGTTGAAACTAGACCACTTTCTCACACCATTCACAAAAATAAACTCAAAATGGATAAAGGACCTGAATGTGAGACAGGAAACCATCAAAACCCTAGAGGAAAAAGCAGGAAAAGACCTCTCTGACCTCAGCCGTAGCAATCTCTTCCTCGACACATCCCCAAAGGCAAGGGAATTAAAAGCAAAAGTGAATTACTGGGACCTTATGAAGATAAAAAGCTTCTGCACAGCAAAGGAAACAACCAACAAAACTAAAAGGCAACCAACGGAATGGGAAAAGATTTTCGCAAATGACATATCGGACAAAGGGCTAGTATCCAAAATCTATAAAGAGCTCACCAAACTCCACACCCGAAAAACAAATAACCCAGTGAAGAAATGGGCAGAAAACTTGAATAGACACTTCTCTAAAGAAGACACCCGGATGGCCAACAGGCACATGAAAAGATGTTCAACGTCGCTCCTTATCAGGGAAATGCAAATCAAAACCACACTCAGATATCACCTCACACCAGTCAGAGTGGTCAAAATGAACAAATCAGGAGACTATAGATGCTGGAGAGGATGTGGAGAAACGGGAACCCTCTTGCACTGTTGGTGGGAATGCAAATTGGTGCAGCCGCTCTGGAAAGCAGTGTGGAGGTTCCTCAGAAAGTTAAAAATAGATCTACCCTATGACCCAGCAATAGCACTGCTAGGAATTTACCCAAGGGATACAGGAGTACTGATGCATAGGGGCACCTGTACCCCAATGTTTATAGCAGCACTCTCAACAATAGCCAAATTATGGAAAGAGCCTAAATGTCCATCAACTGATGAATGGATAAAGAAATTGTGGTTTATATACACAATGGAATATTACGTGGCAATAAGAATGAAATATGGCCTTTTGTAGCAACGTGGATGGAACTGGAGAGTGTGATGCTAAGTGAAATAAGCCATACAGAGAAAGACAGATACCATATGGTTTCACTCTTATGTGGATGCTGAGAAACTTAACAGAAACCCATGGGGGAGGGGAAGGAAAAAAAAAAAAGAGGTTAGAGTGGGAGAGAGCCAAAGCATAAGAGACTGTTAAAAACTGAGAACAAACTGAGGGTTGATGGGGGGTGGGAGGGAGGCGAGGGTGGGTGATGGGTATTGAGGAGGGCACTTTTGGGATGAGCACTGGGTGTTGTATGGAAACCAATTTGACAATAAATTTCATATATTGAAAAAAAAAGAAATAAATATGTTAATACATTAAAAGGGAAATTTAAAATGTAAGAAAATACAAAATGCCAGACTTATTTGAAAAAAAAAGCCAAATATGTCTTCTGAAAATAGAAAGTATAGTATTAGAAGTTTTGAAAAATCTATAACGGCAGGCTTAAAGGTAAGTAGACATGATTGAAGAAATAACTGATGCAGTTATCTAAAATGTAGCTAAAACAGATGCGAAGTATGAGAAAGAGGTTATGAGACAAAGTGAGAATATCCATAATACACCTAATCTGATTCTAGAATAAGAATAGATGAGGGATGAGTAGAAGCTGTATTTTAGGAGATAATGACAAAAAGTTTTCTAGAACTGGGGTGCCTGGGTGGCTCAGTCAGTTAAGCGTCTGATTTCGGCTCAGGTCATGATCTCACACTTTGTGGGTTTGGTCCCCACATCGGGATCTGTGCTGACAGCTCAGAGCCTGGAGCCTGCTTCAGATTCTGTGTCTCCCTCTCTCTCTGCCCCTCCCCGCTTGTGCTCTCCGTCTCTCCCAAGAATAAATAAAACACTAAAAAATAAAAACAAAAATAAAGTTTTCTAGAACTATTAACAGTTAGACATCAATAGCTTCAGGAAAACCACACACCTATTTAGCTAATCACTAACTATCAGAAACAAGCAGATGACTCTAGAAATGGCCATAGTAAAAATACAGATTACTTACAGAGAACAATTATTGGAATAGCAGCTGCTTTCTGAGCTGCAACGATGAAAACTGGAACACAGTATAATAAAATATTCATTGTCTAATAGGCAATAACTGTCAATGTAGAGCTGTGTTCACAGTGAATGTATCTTTCAAGAATGAGGTATAATAAATACAGTTTTTGACAAGCAAAAAGTGTGAATTTGCTACCAGCAGATATCACATACTACGGGTAGGGATGTAAATTGATAAGACCAATTTAGAAAACAGTTTGGGATTACCCATTCTAGTACACTTGGACATGCGCACACCCTCACATCCAAATTCTACTCCTACACATGCACCATAGGAAAAACTCATATATATGCACTAAGAAAAATGTATGGGAATATTCATAGTGGACACAATGTCAATAAGTAGGATATTAAAATGGGAAACTATTATTATTATATATTAATACAATGTAACAAATAGGTAAATCACAAACTGAAACAACAAGGCACAGAATATATGTAGTGTGACCCCATAAATTTTCAAACATATGGAAAGCTAAACCATGTATTATTTAGAGGCATAAATGTATGGTAAAAAATAAGAAAAAATAATAAAGAAAATCAAGAATCTGATAAATGCAAAAATAAGGAAAATGTTACCTGATTGGGGGTGGAAAGCAATGGAATGAGAAGTAAAATCATGGACTTCATGAGTCAGACCATTTTTAAACGGAGAAGAGGATACATCAGTGCTCACTATATTGTTATCCTTTATCTTATCTTTGTGTTTATAAATATTCATATGTATCTACCCAATATTTAATCTGAAAAGTTAAAGTGAAGAAAAGGCATCCAGTAAATACTCAGCTTTCTTCCTAATTGCCTGTACACAAGCTTCTCCTGTGTGGAATACTGCTCTCTCCCACTTTCGCCTGGCTAATACTTGTACTTACCTTTACTCTCAGAACCTTTTTATCAACCCCATGGTGGATTTAAGGTCTGTCTTCTGCAACCCTCCCCACAAATACAGATATACACACCTTCTGTCATTCTTTTTGAGTGCAAACCAATGTTTATCATGTTTTATCTAATATGCTGAAGACACTTTACTTTCATTTCCCCAACACATTGCAAGTTCTTATAAAGTGGGCATTTCCTCTTATTTTGCATGCCCAGTGTCTGGCTCATATTAGATGGTCAATGAAAATTACATGGATTGTCACTTGGTAGTAGAGTTATGTCCCTATATCCATCAGAGTCATTCTGGAGGAGGTGAAAACTGAACAAGTTCTGAAGGGAGAAAGAGGAGGAGAATAAGGAAGTTGAAGGCTGAAATGACTAGGAATTCCATCAGGATTATAAATTATTCTGGTGTTGTTTCTACAATTATGGGTAGCAGTTCTTACTGCCCCAATAATACACATGTGCATCTGTGCTTCCAAGTCTTGCTTTAATCCTTCTTTCTCTTGGTATGTGGAATTTGCTCCTCTTCCATTCACACTCAACCCATGTATTAAAGAACTTGATCCTAGGAAGACAACTTTCCTCATTCATCTCCAGTGCTTATGGATCATTTAATTGTATCATAAATCATTAACTGAGCTGGTGGCTAGCTGGTCACTTTATGTTTTCATGACTCCTGTTAACCTTCAAAATATAAATAGCCCTGTAAGACAAGTAGGCCATTTGGGGTCTAACTTCTGTAAGATTTTTTTTTCCAAGGACAATGTTTGCCATATAAGAAAACACATCAAGAATAACTTTAGCTATGGATGAGAGATAAAAAAAAATAAGTCCAAGATTTCTAGAACCCAGTTCTCATATAAGCAAAGATAATACCCTTGTTTGTCATCATCAGCAATACACATTTCCATAGTACTGGCTTCCAGGGATATATCTTCTCAGGGCCAAACAAAGAGGTTCTATTGAGTACCTAATACGCATTTAACTCTAAGGAAATAAGGAAACAGTACTTTGTCTTAACCTTTATGATGTAAAAATCATTTGTTGAGAAAACAGTAAAGCATCCATTTGGCAGCAAATAATATAAAGAGGCTATTCAACTTCATTATAAGTATTAATGAACATCTATGACACATACAACATTCTTCTAGGTGTGGGAAATAACGAAGATTGAATTATGTTGTGAAATCTAGTCTTCCAGATATTTTGAATAGCCATCAAGCCTCCTCTATTTTCGCTGCCTCTCAGAATCTAGAATGGTGCTTTAAACAGGTTCCATGCTCGATCAAGGTGTGTTTTAGACGATCATGGCAGCTATGTCTATATAGTGGAAGTTGGTGAACTAGTTTGTTGTTTTAGAATACCTCAGTGGCTTTGGAATTGTGTAGGACAAAGACATGGTTTTGAGTATATTTTATGTGTATTTATTACAAGTGGATTCTGACTATTGCCTCCATGGTGGTACTGTCCACTATCTACTGAACTCATACTTCTTCCATTAACCTGACTCAAGTGTTGCTGGACATGCTATTGGTCTGAGTTAGCATGAATTAGGCTATCAATCACAATTGTCCTGTGAGCACCCTCCACTGCCCACCCAACCATGTCTGGATCGCTATCTAAAGAATTGCCTGAGAGCTGAAGGAACCAAATGTGGAAAAAAAGAAGGGTGGAGGGTAGGTCTACTTTCCTCTGGCTTACTCATAATGCCTCAGGTTTAGAGGAAAATCACAATGGGATCCTTGAGTTCTCCATCATCTTTACTACAGGAAATCCAGGCTCCTATTTCCTTCCTATCTGAGGACATACATAGCTTATGCACCCCCTTCCTGTCAGCCATTTCAGTTATTCAATACAACAGTTGATTCTCTTTTATAATAGCTCTTTCCTTTCTTACTACTCCTAAGGGATAAAAACTGGTTTATTACATTTTCAAAGATCCTGCTTCTCACTCAGTGTTCTTCATCTAAAGACTCTGTCTTTTGGCTTCATTCTCTCTTCCATCAGTGATGGAAACATAAAGGGCCAGGCATCATTGGATATGTACTACAAAGGCCAGGCAGCTAGTAGACACAATCTACTATAATTCTCAACACCAAATCAGCTGTTATTATTATCCTTATTTGCAGACAAGGGATCTACATTTCAGAGAAATTAAGTGAATTGCCTAAGCAATTCTGAATTAAACCAACCATTCAAACTTTCAAACAAATTGGATCAAACCCAACCTTGTGTTGTTTACACTAACCCTACCATAACCCTTTGTTTTGTTTTGTTTTTTAAAATTTTTTAATGTTTTATTTATTTTTGAGACAGGGAGAGACAGAGCATGAACAGGGGAGGGTCAGAGAGAGGGAGACACATAATCTGAAACAGGCTCCAGGCTCTGAGCTGTCAGCACAGAGCCCGACGTGGGGCTCGAACTCATGGACTGCGAGATCATGACCTGAGCCGAAGTCGGCCGCTTAACCGACTGAGCCACCCAGGCGCCCCTTGTTTTGTTTTTTAAATGTTTATTTATTTTTGAGAGACAGAGCATGAGCAGGGGAGGGACAGAGAGAGAGGGAAACACAGAATCCGAAGCAGGCTCCAGGCTCTGAGCTGTCAGCACAGAGCCCAATGCAGGGCTCAAATTCATGAACCGTGAGATCATGATCTGAGCTGAAGTCAGAAGCTCAACCAACTGAGCCACCCCCAAAACCCCTTGTTTTTTAAGGAAGGAAGAAACACTAACAGTAAGGGAGATTCTACTCTCTAAAAAAAAAACTTATAGAATTTTATCATGAGAACTTCACTAGGGAATATTTCATATTTCCTAAGAATATATGAATATAAATACTTCATAAGAAAAGAAGTTTTATGTGTGTGCATAGATGTGCTAAATCTTAGTTCACTGTAAATTATTGACCCTTTTATATAAAGAATTTGAAAATATTTGTATTTGTTTTTTTTGCAGATTCCAAGATTTTCATTGTTCTTACATTCTTAGGAATTAAGAAAAAAGAGGATGGTCTCTGAAGTGTTCTTTAGTAATCCTCAAAAGAAATATAAAATGTGGCCTATACTTCCTTAGCCAAAACTAAATATAAAATCTGCCACCCTGAGATGAGTAGTCCTTATGCTAACTCTTGGAAAGGAATGGCCTGTTTCCTCTCAATTCCATCTGGATCTTTCTATTCAGCTGAGATTAATGGATTCAGCTAATGAGTCACCCTGTCAGTGTCTAGTTGTTTAGCACTGGAGGAAAAAAAAAAACTCCCACCTCTCCTTATAGCAATTAAATTTCTTAGCTGAAGAAAACATGTTAAAGGAATATATAAAGTTATGAAAAATAGAAGATCTGCTTCTTTCCAAATAACAGTAAGGGTATTTTATGATGTATGATTCCAAAATGGCCACATTTGGATGGGTTCAGATATAACAGGGTATGTACAAATTGGATTTGGTATTTACTGCAGCAGTTGAATGAGATATTATGACCTTTCCTTTACATACTTGGCTGCCCAATGTATTACATGTGTGATTAATGTGGATGTGTGTGTATATGTGGAT